>NC_133400.1:45940700-46243731 GCF_047511655.1 Castor canadensis | reverse complement strand
GGACTCACAGAGTCCCTCAGGACTGACCTGTGAGCCATGCCACTGTCCTGATCTCAGCATCTTCAGAAAGCCTCCTCTAAAGTACCCAACCAGCTAGCATCGCTAGCCAACCAGCATTATTGAGTGTCTGCTGTCTGCTTGTTGACACAGGGATGAGGAGGACCTTCAAAGAACTAATAGCCAACCAGAACAGGCAGCATGCTTATGGACCAGTGGCCAAGGGACAGTGGGGTGGTTAAGAGCTGCCTCTAAATCCAGGAAGCCCTGAATCCAACTCCTCCAGTAACACAGGAGCTGGGGAAACCATAACAAGAAGCTTCACCTCTCTGTTTCAGTGTCCCATTTATAAAAGAAGCATGATTTTCAAATATTTCCTTTAGGTCAATGTGAGGAATACGCACAGGATCTAGTCAATAGGATACACTCAACAAACATTAGTCTTCTAAAAAATGAAGCCTGGTGCAGTGGCTCACAGCTGTGATCCCAACTACTTGGAAAGCAAAGGTCAGGAGGATTGTGGTTTGAGGCCAGCTCTTGCAAACAGCAAGTGTCCATCTCAATAAGCTGGATGTGGTGGCATGCCCCTATGATCCCAGATGCAGGAGGCTGTAGGTACGAGGATCTTGGTCTAAGATGGGCCCTCGGCAAAAACATGAGATCCTATCTGAAAAATAACTGAAGCAAAAATGGGCTGGGGTGGGGAGAGAAGTGTGTCTCAAGTGCGAGACTGAGCCACTGAGTTCAAACCCCAGTACCACAAAAAAAGAAGAAAAAAAAAGATTTCCCAGTACTTGTTCTTCACACTATCATACTTACTGTTCATATTGGCAGTAATAACTGCATCTCACATGTGGTGCAGCACACTATGGGGTGCTGTGTGTGGAAGGGTGGCTGGGGCTCACTCTTGATACACAAGGAGGTGAGGGAGGCAGCCTTGGGCAGGGAGTGAAGCTGATCTTGGAGGGAGATCTGGAGCTTGGGTGGCCTTTCAGAATTGTCCCTATTAGAGTCAAGGTGGTGGCCTTTGTATCTCTGCATCAGACGGTCTTCGGCTGTGGGAGAAGGCACAATGCTAAATGAGACAGTTCTCTGCTGCTGAGGATGAGTCCCAGAAAGGGATCCAGCTGTGAGCCTTCAGCAGCCCATTCCTTGCAGCATGGTGGGGTTGGGGGTCCACCCTACAGATGAGATCTGGGCAGGGCACAGGGAGTACTCCAATGGCTAATACCAGAGTTTGTAGATTCATGCTTTAGTGTCCTTGTCTGACAAAGGGCCTGTGGGTGACCATGGGCAAACTATGTTCTTTTTTGCAGGGGTGGGGGCATAGCTTCCCCAAGATAAAATGAAAACAGTGGTCTGAAGTTACCTCCATGTCCAGAACTCTGTAGGACACAGCAGTCTGAGAAAGCTTCTTGGAGGAAGATTGGCCTGAGCTGATCCTCAGGGATGGCTAGGATTTGGAGAAGCAGAGAAAAGAAGGGAGGAGTCTCCAGGTAGAACAGTGGGGAGCAAGGATCTCAGCAGGGTGCTATGAAAAGCATTCTTCCAAAATGCAAGCCAGATCTTCCCAGCTTCTAAAAAGACTCCACTTCACTGCTCAGGTTACTCTTTGAGGTCAGAATCTGTGTCATGCACATGTCAGGCTTGTCAGGACAGTCCAGGCCTGAGCATCACTCAGAGCAGGACTGGCAAGCAGCAGGTCCCTGCTCCCCATCTGCTCCCTGCTGGAGTCCTTAGAGAAAACTTAATGGCAGAGGAAGTAGGTCCTCCACCACAGAGAGCCTGCAAGGGGCCCCAGCAGTTCCCTACAGAGTCTGGCACTTAGCTGGGAGCGGAGAGATTCCAGGCTCTGTGGTGGTATAGACAGGACCTCCATGAGCACTGCCTATCTATGCACAGAAGGACTGCTAAAGCCAGCCCTCCCCATGGCCCATCCTGTTGGTGCTCAGATATAGGAACCTGAGCTGAGAGCTGATGGAAGGAAGCTCACCCCCAGCAGAACCCAGGGCCTTCCTGTGTTTTCAGGTACCACCATAGATGCTGAGGGCTCCCCATAGCCTGACCCCTCCTTTCTCTTCTAATTTCTTACCTTGCATCCTTCAGTTTCCAAGGGTGCCTTTCAGGGGTTAGCCAGCCCATATGAACTCTTTCCATCTGCTCCCTCCTCCTGGGGCAGGAAATTTAGGGAAAGTACCCGAACCAGGTCATGGGAAACAGGTGGCCTCCTTGCAGATTGTCTCATAGAGAACAGGTGATCTAGCTCCATCCAGAACTATCCCAAAACATCCCTTTTGAAATAACATTTTCATGTGGACCCAAACTGGGGCATGCACACAAGGTCCTGTAGTTATAGCTCATTGATTTCCCATGCATGGTCAGTCACCAAAAGCCACTCCTAAGTGCCACCAAATCTATTCTCCTCACTCACCCCTTGCTATAAATACCCATCCAAACCAAGGCACTAGTGCTCTTGAGCTCCAGACACTGCATTTAACCCACCTCACTCAGAGCCCGCTCCCCCTTCTTTGGGGAGTGTTCTTTCTGCTCACTGTCAATAAAACTTTGCAGCTGCTTTGCAATCTGTGTCCCCATCCAATTCTTTTGTCCAGGGAATGCCAAGGGCCTGAGATCTTCTCAGCCAGGGTTTGCCAAGACACCTGCTGGTAACACTCCTGCCCCAGGTACCTTTTTTGTCTGGAATTCTAAGGTGGAATTGGTGTTCTCTGAAGCCTGGGTACCCAACACCCCAAGTGTCTGATGCCTCCCTACCACCCCTGGGGGATCTTCCCTGCTGTTATGAGCACCTGGAAGGTCGGAAAGTGATAGCCCTTCTTGTCTCTGGGCAAAGTGGTAGCTATTCAGAGAGCTCAGGAGAAGCGCCAAGCGAGACTTGACCTGAGCAAGATGTTTAAACAGAGTAGAGTCTGAGCAGGAGTGGACAGCCAACAACAGGCCGCAGGCAGGCAGTTTAGACCAGTTTTTTGTTATGCAATGTTTGAACATTATTTTTGAGATGACACATGATTTTGTGTCTAGATTGCATGTGTAGTGGTGCTTGCGAAATTAGAATTTGTGACGACATTGTCCTGTCTTTACACCATGGCAGGGTCCTCTCACAGAAAGAAATCACTACTCAGGGCATATGGGGAGACTTGCGTAGAGGGACTGTTTACAAAGGTATGGATTTAGGGGTAGAGAAACCAACAAGGAATGATGCAGCACCCCAAAAAGAAACAGTGGAGAGCTATTAGTGACCCTGCTCCTGAAGGGGCACAGAGACAGAACAGTTAGGAGAAGACAGAGAGGGTCATTAGACAGGGCTTCATGACAGGAGACATGGCCCTCAGTGGAGTCACAGCCAGCCCTGGCAGCTGGCAGGGAAGAACAGGGGACTGAACAGCTTGGCTGGCTTTCTTTCCATCCCCTGCATGTCACCTGTGCCTGTCCTGGCTGAGCCAGTACTGCCCCAGAGAATCTCTGTGATGAGTGCTTGCTGTGTACCTGTGCTGTCCACACTGTGCTGCCTCCTGTAGCTGTTGAGCACTAAAATGTGACTAGTGTAGAGGAAGAGCTACAGTTTGAATTTCGTTGATTAAATAATTTGAAACTAAATAGTCACACATGGTTAGTGCCAGCCATACTGTACAGCCCAGGCTGAATGACTGAAAGCCGGAGGACAGGGTGCCTGAGATGTGGGCTGCACAACCTGGCTTCCTGGGCACGGAACCGAGTACAGAGGGTGGGGAGGTGACATGCCCAGCAGTGATGCTGGACTGTCCTCACTGCAACCTCACCATAGCTCCCAGAAAGGTGGAGGTTGCTCATTCATGCTCCCTTCTTGGCTCAGACTTGATGAGTGGTGTTGGGTTGAATTGTGTCCCTTGATCCCCAAAGTCATAATCCCTGGTGTCTCAGAATGTGACCTCATTTAGAGATGGGAGTTTTCAGAGGACATGGAGTAAAAGTGAATCCATTAGGGTGGAATATCATGCAATATGAATTGTGTCCCTACAGAAGGGGTCATTTGGAGGTGGACATGCACAGAGGGAAGACAATGTGAGGAGACCTAGGGAGAAGGCAGTCACTGACAGGCCATGGACTGAGACCTGGAGTAGATCTTCCCTTAGCCTCAGGAAGAAGCAACCACCCAATCCTTGACTTGGGACTGCTGGCCCAAATGTATTGTAAGACGCTACATTTCTGTGGTTTATCCACTCAGTCCATGGTCTCTGTTATAGCAGCCCTCACAAACTGATACAAATGGGAAGAGTATTTCTCAAACCCTGGGGATCCAGGGTTCTGTCTACCCACTCCCCCCAGAGTGGGACTCTAGGAAAAGGAGTTTTTGAAGTCCCATGGGACACTGTATATGAGGCCACCAGATCCCACAGTTCACTCATTGCTGCCCCTAGTCTTTCTTTTGGTAACTGAGCTCTTAGCCTGGTTCTGAGCTACACAGTTGGTAATGGCAGCTGTGTCACTGGGCCTGGCGTTAGGGTGAGGGGACGAGGGAGGGATGTCTGGGCTCATCCTCTTGCTGCAGTGTTGCTACTTCAGGTCTGACAAGTCCCCTCTCCATGGGTGCCTGAAATGCACTGCCTCCTGCCTGCTGGTGTTAGTTGTTGGTAGCTGGGAGCTGGACAAGCCTTTGAACTGTGCACACTGGCCAGATTTACACCAAATCAGCATTTGAGAATTTTATTGTGACAGCAACCACCACGGAAGAATGTGAGGACATGCGTGTATTTTTGAGTCCCCTCTGAAGCTGTCTTCTCACTCCCTTTCCCCAGCTGTCCAAGTCCTCTCATACCGCCATGTGATTCAGACACTGAGGAACCCCACATGTCCCCATCACAAGACTCATTCTTCTCCTCGGGGTTCCTAAGAGAGGGAGCCACGCATACACGGAGCGACTGTGAAATTCAAGTTACAGTCTCATTTTATTAATAGTGATGTTAACATCTAAAACACAGCTTCCTTTTTCTTTTTTAAAATTTCAACTGACAATAATTAAATATCTTATGGGGTAAATATATATGATAACATATTATTGGAGTATGAGATGATGTTTTCATATGTTATATATTGGAGAATGATGAAATAAATTCAACACATTCATCGTCTTACATAATTACCATGTTTTGTACTGAGAACATTTAAAATATGGTATAATATGTGCTCTGGTCACTACACTGTGCAACAAATCTTAAAATTTACTCCTCCTGAAACTCTATACCCTTTACCGACATCTCACCTTTCCCCACATCCTCTCTTGTTCCCAGTCTCTGACAACCACTCTTCTACTTGTATGAGTTTGACTTTTTGGGTTCCACATGTAAGTGAGAACAGCTGTGTTTTTCCATACCTGGGTTATTTCAGTTAACATAATGTCCTACAGGCTCATCTGTATTGCAAATGACTGATTTCCCTTTTAAGGTTGAGTAGTAGTCCACATTTTCTTTCTTTTAAAAAATCAGACCATAAAATAATAATGCCTCTTACAACCAATTGCATTTTACATTGGATAAAATGCTCTACTCACTTTTTGGCATCTTTTCAAGTGTATTTTATGCATAAAGGAAAATGTGTTTATTGGTTCTTTTATACAGAAGTTCGCTTGCTTGTATTACACTATTATCTATTTACCTCTTTTATTATCTCTCTCTTGTTTTTAATGGAACTGAGGATTGCAAGTGCTTTACCACTTGATCCATGCTCTCAGCCCTTTAGGCTTTATTATATTTTAAATAGTCTTGTGCTTATGCTTGGGCTAGTCTCAGATCAAGATCTTTCTATCTCTGCTTCCTAAGTAGCTGGGATTATAGGTTTGAGACACCACACCTGGCTTGTTTTCAAGGTAGGGTCTCACTAGCATTTTTTGCCTAGGCTGGGGAACCATGATCACTTATCTCCACCTCCCAAGTAGCTGGAATTACTTATGCCACCATGTCTAGCCCTATTGCATATATTTTTATTAACACATATTAAGTGTACATATTAATAAGATTCACTGTGGTATTTCCATGGATGTGTACAGTCACATATCCAGATGACCAGATCCACCCACTCTTCCCAGTTCCTACTAGTCACTGTTCTACTGCCAGGTCAACCTTTTCTCTCTCTTTTCTTTTTAAGTTTTCACATGTGAGAGAACATGTGACACTTGTCTTTCTGTGGCTGCCTGATTTCAGTGAACATAATGGATTTCATCCATTTTTCTGCAAATGATAGGATTTTCTTCTTGTCTGTCCCCTCCTCCTTTTTGATACAGGGTCTTGATACACTACCCAGGCTAGCCTAGAACTTGCTATTCAGCCCAGTCTTACCTAAAATTCAGTCTTTCTTCCTCAGCTTCTTGAGTGCTGAGTTCACAAGTGTGCACCATCACTCCCAGCTAATTTCATCCTTCTTTATGACTGAATAATAAATATATAATAGATGTATACATATAATAAACCATACATGATAATAAATATATATTTATACATACAATGGACTGTTACTATGTTAGATACATATCTCTCACATTTTCTTTATGCATTCGTCCATGATGGATACAGTTTGTGAAGTAGAACCTTCTGAGACCCTCCCCAGATAGATCAAAACTTGTAGGACCAGAGAGAACTGCTGATGATAATATAGACCAGAAATAACAATTCTTGCACACATAGATACTCCTTTTTCTCTCACATGAAAGAAGTCTGGATGTGGCATACTTAGGAACAGGGCCAGCTGGAGGCTGCATGGCCACAGACACTTGGGCTCCTTCATTCTGTTTGCTCTGTTATCCTTCATTGCAGGGTTTTTTTTTTTTTTCTTTTTGGAGGCACTGAGGTTTGAACTCAGGGCCTCATGCTTGCTAGGCAGGCACTCTTATTGACATTGCAGGGTTTCTGTCACCAAAAACCTTCCTAGTCCTGAAGGGTCTCTGGATCTCCTGATATCATAGCCACGTTCCAGCCAGGAAGCAAAAGGGGTCATCTGGAGGCATGCCTCCAGTCCCTACCTGACATGTCCACTTACAGCCCACTGTGAGCTGTGAGGAAGGTGAGCAGCTAAGGCTTCTCAGTGGGGCACTTGCTCCATGCTGCAGTTGGAGTTCACTACTTAGGAATTGGGGAGAACAGATAGTGTGTAGGCGACCAGCCAGCTGTGCCACACCCAGAGTGGCCATTGCCCAGGTCAGCCCACCACAGTGGGGTGGGAGTTTAAGACAGCAGGATAATAGGTCCTGTAGAGAGGGACTCAACAGTGGTGACACTAATGGCAAAGAAGAGCTTCACCATGGTGGTGATCTGTGAATGCACAGCAGTCCTCTACTGGATGCACACCGCAGCCTGTCCATAATTGTGATGAATCCAAACTAATGACAAAATAAATAGAAGACCTGAACAGTGTACAATGGTTAGCAACGAGGAAGGATCAATTACACATTTTCATAAAGATTGGTCATTGTAAACTTCTCGAAGGAAATCTGTTGTTGGGTCACACAGTAGAATGAAGGCCTTCTCCTTCTCATCACCAATATTTCATTAGGAATATTTCATTTGGAACATGCAGAATAAGAAAGAAGAAAAGGAGAGAAATCACTGTAGTGCCACCGCCCAGAGATAGGCCTTGATTAAAAAATCTGCTGTGTAACTTGACATTTTTCTTACGCATGTACAGATGCTCCTCCACTTATGATAGGTTATATCCTGATAATCCATTGTAAATTGAAAACATCACAAATTAAAGTGCATTTAAGACACCTAATCTACCTAGCACCCTAGCTTAAGACACTGTACACTGTAGGGTGTCAGTTGTGTCCCCTAACTGGTCACTGTGGCTCACTGCCCAGCATCTCCAGAGACTACAGTAAGCCACTTCATCCATGGAATTTATTGCATGTAGGTTTGACCAAGTGCACTTAAAAAAATTCAAAAATCAAAAGAAATTAAAAAAAAGATTTTTAATTCTTGCACTTCATTACACAGTGTGGAGGAGCTCTGCCAGCCCTGCAATATCATCAGTTGTCCTGAACATTTACGGCTTTTTCCCACTGGTGGTCTCCTTGGAACCAGATACCTGTGGATGTCAAAGACTTATGTGCTGTACTGGAGACTGTTAGCTTGGGGAAAGATCAAATTCAAAATTTGAGCTAGTGCCAGTGGCTCACGCCTGCAGTCCTAGCTACTCAGGAGGCAGAAATCAGGAGGATTGTGGTTTGAAGCCAGCCCAAATAGTTCACAAGACCCTATCTCAAAAAATACCCAACATGAGAAAAGGGCTGGTGGAGTGGCAAGTGTGAGGCCCTGAGTTCAAACCCCAGTACCACACTTCCCCACAAAAAAGGAAAAAAATTCAAAATTTGGAGTAGAGTTTCCACTGAACGCTTTCATACTACCATAGAGTAAGAAAGCCTTAAGTAGACTCATTGTAAATCTGAGTGTGTCTGTATCTATTTCCTCTTTAAAGAATTACACTGTTACATTTTATACTACATCTAGGTCTTCTCTGAGACAAAATGCACAGGGGCTGTGGGCCTGGTATTTCCTCATTTGGATGAATCACAATTGTTCTATCCAGTCCCCATCTCTCTTCGGTTATAAACAATGTTGTCTTGACTAACCTCGAATGCAAATCCTGGGGCATCATGGGTTACTGCTCCAGAATGTGATTCCTAGAAGGGGAATCACAGTCAAAGGCCTGAGTAGTCCTAAGGCTCTTGATGTAAGTTGCCAAACTGCCAAAGTTTCCTTCAGAAAGGCTGGGCCAGGTTCATTTTCACATGGGTGAGAAGGCAGGCAGGCTCCCTTCAGGTGGCTGAGCTAGAAAATGAAATCTACCTGGTTCTGTTGAGCCAAGTCCAGCTGGGCTGAGGGTTGAGTAGGAATGGGGACAGACCTGCTGTAGGGACAGTGGCTCTGGATCCATGATTTTCAATAATAGCTTGGTCCTTGCCCTCCTGAGCTCATGGTAGGATGGGGAAGCAGAAGGCAGAGCAGTGTGTGATGAGGTGATATCACGGACCCAGCAGGGCACCAGGAAGGAGAGACTACAGACCTTCCATAGCCCTTGGGATGTGGCCCTTGGGCCAGGGGACGAGGGCACACACATGTACTAGTTAGCAGGGTTAGGCAGAAGGAACAGCGGTGTGAAGCTCAGGAAGAAAGGGGCAGTCTGAGTGTTCCAGGGACTACCACGCACGGGAACAGTTTTCATCTTTGTGCTGTTTCCTGGCTGTGTTCCATCCTAGCTATGTGTTTGCCATCTCCCTGGGCTTCTCTATCCTCACAGGCAAAATGAATAGTGATAGCAGGCCTGCAGTTTTTCTGTGCAAGTTGGTTTCCCTCCTGAAGTGGACATGAAGTGTGGGCACTCCCAGGCCCATGTTTCAGGTGTGCATCCTGCATGAGCCACTTAGTCTCTCGGGCTTCCACCAGCGGTAACAATCACACCCAGCACCAGCCTCCTGTGTGGTGGAGATAATGAATGAGGTGCACACATGAAAGAAAAAGACCACATTACCTATGCCCGGGGTATGGATGAGACCTCAGCCCCTGCTCTCACCTGTACTTCAGGAGAGAAATGGATGCACACCAATGGCTGCAGTGCAGTCTACACAGTAATTTAAGGACAAAGGGGACAGAGGACTTTGACAGCCCTGGAGTAACTGTGGAAAGGTAGACAGTGCTCTTCTGCAGAGGACTAAGCAAGCAAAGAAGCCAAGCCTCAAGAGTGAAGGGTGCATCTCAGTGGTAGAACACTTGTCCAGCTTGCACAAAGCCCTGGGATCAATCCTCAGCACTGTGAGGTAAAAAAGGCTATTAAATTATTTTAGTGTTCTCTTATAGCAGAACCTTTCAAAAGTGACAGTGAGCTGGGATGTAGCTCGGTGGTACAGCACTTGCCTAGCATGCGTGAGGCCCTGGGTTCGATCCTAGCACCAAAAAAGAAAAGACAAAAAAAAAAAAGTGACAGTGAACTAAGTCAGCCACAGAAGGACAAATGATGTCTGTAATAGTCCAACTCAGTGCAGACACTGTAATGGAGGCCACGAGGGGTTGGGAGCTGGGGATGTGGGTTGCTGTCACTCACTCACTGTACATAAAGTTCCAGTGATGTTGCATAAATGGGCTGGGGCACCTGCCTTACAGCACTGTCTATAGCAACAGCACTATATGTCCGTGCAAAACTCTTCTAGGAGGAGAACTCTTATGTTAAGTGTTCAAACACACACTCCAGAAACAGAGGAAGCAAGGAAACTGGAGGTGTTGGAGGTGTCTACTACCTTATTGTGGTGGCTGTATCATGGGTGATGGCATAAGTCCCACCCCATTGAATTGCAACATGACTATGCGTGGACTGTAGTGTGCTGGTGACGCCTCAATGCAAACAATTTTTAAAAACAGTCTCAGGAGCAGCAATTCTCCCTTCCTCCCATCCAGGAAAGTTCTCAGACAGGGATTCTGAGTGGTTGTCATTGCTGTTCCATTCTGCCTTTCACACTGTTCCTTGTGAACCATCCTTTTTCACATGAGAAATTCCACTATTCCACTAAGTGTCTGGAGGTCACAATCATGGCACTCTAGAAGAGTTTTTGTAGCTAAACTAATACTAGCTGTGTTAGGGATAGGTCCCATCTTTATTAACAGCTGCCTTAAAGCTCAGAAAAAAAGACTTATACAGCTTGAGCCAGCAGAGCCATCTGTGCTGTTGGGATAACAGCGGTTTGCTCAGGCTTTGGTTTTGCCTGAGCTGGGGACTGAACTTCTTTTGGTGGCTGATCCACTCAATCACTTGCTGAAGAGAGAAGAGGCAGGGAGGGCCACGAGCCTTGTTTGAAGGTCCAGCTTCTTGCTCTGGAATTCTGGCCGTAGGCTCTTCATTGAATCCTTTCTGCTTCCTGAAGAGAGCTCCCTCCTTCACATGGAGGGAGCTGGATGTGGCTAAAAAAAATGCATTCAATCCAAACAAAAGCAGCAAGGCTTCAGAACCTACACCTGAGCCACATGACCACCGGAGAGTTGGCACCACATAGCTGTGTTGCCCAAGAAACTTGCTAGACATCACTGGCACAGCTTCCTTGGATAGAGAGGCATTGCTGTGGATTCGGCTTTGTGGACAGCGGGAGGAGCTGTGAGCACCTACTGAGGTCAGTCTGGGCAGGACAGGCACTATCGCTCTCCTCGAACCTCAGGGGTGGAAGCACCACTCTGCGATTCAGCTGAGCAGTTCATCTGGGGAGGAGGAGGAAGGACTAGAACTAAGTTCTGTGCATCTTCAAGGCATCTCCATTGTCAGTAGGGAAAATGCTGGAACAGCTACCTCATTAGGGCTGTGTTGGAGCTTACACTAGTCAGTTCATGTAAAGAGCTTAGATGCACATAACTCCTCATTGACATTATTAATCCTATAGATATCCATCACTTCCTTTGGCTTCTGGCTTCTTGGGCAGGCTCAAAGGTCTTCCTTATGCTAGTGGAAAGGTTCAGCCTGAGCCTGTCAGGTCCTCTTATGTGGGGAGGACAGGACAGATATGGACAGTGGAGTGACCACAAATAAAGAAGGCTTTCACACCAGCAGTGATGGGACAGGAGAAAGGCTTCCCGGGTGTATGGCCCTTTGGAGCTCCCCATAACAGTGGCAGCATCTGTGACATTTCTCAGTCACTCCAGAAGCCTTCGTCTTGTGGCTTTTCTTTCTGCCTCTGAGAATCTGACTTTCAGAAGTCTGATGAGCTGAGGACCTGGCCTCAACCCCTGTTTGTTCTCAGCTCCACTGTTCTCATTAGCAAGTCACCCTGCTGTTCATAATTTTTAAAACAATAACTCAGTGATGACAGGGACTAGCCCACATTGAGAATGTTCTATGAGTTGGGCCTGTCCTAAGCAGTCTATGTGTTATGTCTAATTTAATCTTCAAAGAAGCAGTATTAATATTATTATAATCCCCACTTTCTTGATACGGAAATGGGGTCCAGAGAAGCCACTTGCTCAAGACCACACAAGGGATTCAAACCCAAGTCTGTCAAGCCTCATAGTGCTCTCAGTCATGAAGTTCACCTGTTTGGGGTCAAGATCACAAGTAATTCAAGAGTTTGGAGGTACTGTCATGGTGGGGTGGAGTGCTAGGTTAGGGTGGGATGGAGAGAATTCAAGCCCGTGCTATATATTTTTAAATTAAAGTTACTTTTGTGACAAGGCCAGATCCCAGCCCAGTTTTGACAGGGTCCTCTTACTAATGCTAAGCTGAGGTTGAATAAATGCTTCTGCAAGTCAGCCAGGCATCTGGGGCTGTGGTACCCAGCATCAGAGATGGGTCAGACCATACAGTCTATGGCCTAGGCTGGAAGGCCAAAGTACACACCATCTTTGTCCAGGAGTCAAGAGGGCCAGGCTCCTCCCATGTGTGCAAACCTACCCTGCCCAAATTCTATAGGAAGGTATCTTTCAAGATTCTTGCTCCATTTCTTTAGTTTATAGACTCTGTGATCCACTTAGCATCACCTTCAGAGCTGGGCCACCCATTTATTGAGTGCTCCCTATATGCAAGATGCTATATTCACCCCCACCTACTTCATCCCATTAAACCCCTGCCATATCCCTCAGAGGACTCTCCAGTACCAGGTATCCTGACTTCCAGATCAGGACAACTTGCACTGCTTCTCTGTGTCTCCTGTAATCCTGGCTCAAGGGTATTGGGGACTCCCCTCTCAGAGAAGCTTGGTTAAGCCAACATTCTGTGTCCATCAGAGGAAACTGCCCAGCATTCCTTTTGGGCTTAGCTTGGCCACCCTGTGCTTAACCCCACTGACTGCATCTCAGCAAACAGGCCAAGCTCTTTCATTCCTCAGAGCCTTTATATGCATGGCTTCCTCCTCTGGGAAGGCTCAATCTATCCTGTGCAAGAACTTTCTTCCCTTTGCCTGTCCACTGAACAGGAGCTCTAAGGTCCTGGTTTAAACCTATTTTGCTCAGAAAAATCTCACTCCCCCATACCTTTGAAATCTTTAGTTATTCTTTTCACTGTGTTTAATATTCCCTCCCCACACCCATAGTAGAGATCCATTTGTTAATCTATTTTATCTGTGGGCCTATTTGCTTAGCTCCTCCCCTTTTCTGGACCATAAGGTCATTAAGGGCAAGATGGTACTTATTTTATTCACCACAGAATAAAATACTGACCCAAGTCAGTGTCAGGCACAGGGCTGAGCTTACTAGGTATTTGTTGAATAAACGATGGATGGTCAGAATGAGCCAAATAAGGGTTGCCTAAAAGTCCCCACCTATGTCACTAGTTTCTGAAGTTCAGCTTTCAATATAAAGACTATGGAAGAAATCTGCTGAACTTTCTAAAAAATTGATCATACTAGTAGAAGTAAAAATCGGATTTGGGGGTCTGGGTGGTTCATTGACTCATAGCTGTCAGAAGCTGTAAGGGTTGCAGAACTGATGCTGGGAGACTGGGTGACAGCTCACTGAGAAATAAGTAAGCTGGGGTCACCTCCAAGTCTGATTATCTTGGGAAAAATAAAGTTGAGATATTGAGTAGTCTTACTTGATAGAAAAACCCAGTCTGCAAAGAACAAGGTTTGAAGGGCAGGGGGCCACATCTTTTTGTTGGGTGAAGGGACAATTCTGTGCAAACATGGATACAGCTCCACTGGGCCTTGGGGGAGTCATTTGAGAGCTCCCACACAATAGAAAGCTGCTTAGTGAGGCCATTATCTCTGTTATGATCCTCATTTATGATTTTATTTACTTAATAATTCAGTCTTTCATGTCATGAATTTTTGAGAGAGACATTCAATTAGGAATTATGACTGCAGTTTAAAGAAATATATAGCCTCACTTCTGAGGTGGGTGCCAAATTTCTTTTATGGGTGTGCTTGGGTGTGATCCAGAACATTTGGAAGAAACAAATTTTAGTACTTATTCTCCCTTTTTCCCTCAAAGCCTGGGAGTTGTGCCAGTTAGACAAACCTTCCTGTGTCCCCTTGCTTTTTGGTGTCGTGTTATATTGGCAGCAGGAAGAAAGGGCAGCTGATGCCCTGGGGAATGTGTTCTACCTGGTTCATCTGGACTGATCTGTCCCCAAGCCCCCAACTCCTCCCCCAAATGCTTTCTCAGGCCACACAGGGTCATGGAATTCCCCAGGTACCTAATCTATTCTTCATCTCTAGTGCTTCCTCTCTCATGAGACCCTACGATTACCCACAGAGCAAGACAGCTCCCTTATATTCCTTGGTTATAGTAATGGGAATTGACTCTGTCTAATGAGAGAAAAAGGAGTTTGTTAGTGGCTCATATTACCACTGGAAGGCTGGAGGAAATGAGGAAAGAAAGGACTAAGGTGCAGGAAAGCTGAACCACTGCTAGTCAGGCAAATGAGCTCTAACCACTGTGGGTCTCTGAATCACTGAGTTCAAGTTGGAAGCTTGACAGGAGAGAATCTGATTGGCTTATAGTAAGTGGAGATCATGGCACTTTGATTGACGTTTCCACCAGACTGTGTCCAATGAGAAAGGTGATTCCCCCTCCCAAGAAAACAAGGTGCTATTATCCAAAGAAGGGACAATATATTCTAGCTAAGTAGACAACGGCCAACACAAGTTCGATAAAACTGGGAAGGCTGTGGACAAGGTGCCAATCAAGGGATGCTAAAGGTGTTGAAGATATTTAGCCTGGAAGTGAGAAGACATGCTACTGGGGTCTAGCTTTAAATCCTGAAGAGTTGTTATCTGCGTGTGCTGCTCATTCCTTACAATGATGTCAGGTAAGTAGTTATTAGCCTCACTTTATTGATGAGGAGAGACTGAGAATCAGAAAGATCAAGTTGTTTGCACAAAATCATATTGCAAGAGAAAAGCTGGTTCAAACCCAGGTTTGTTTGAATCCTGAACCCTCATACACAGCTTATTGACTCCTGAGGACAGAGTTAAGAGCAATGGGTAGAAGGAGTAGAAACACCAAGCAGAATTTGTTTGAATATCAAGGATAACTTTTTTTTTTAACAAACAGACCTCTCTAGCAATGTTCTCTAGAAATAATGCCATCCAGGGATAAACAATTGCTATTTTTATTTCTCAGTCCTTAGCCACCTTTCATCGTTGTTGTTGTTCTTTTTGGTAATAATTTACCTTTGCAGAATTTCCCTGGCTGGAAGTACTGATGAATGAAACAGACATGCCAGATCCAGTGAAGAATTTTCCTAGGATGATACAGAGAGGATTTTTGAATAAGGGAGAAGCCGAGAGAGGTAACTTTTGGGATCTTTTCTATGTCTGGGATTCAAGGAATCTGTGAACACTACAAAGGCAACAGAAGTCAGAGTCAGAGAACATTCCATTTTGGTTTAGTTCCCCTTTGTGATGTTCACTGAAGCTGTGGGGTGTGTGTGTGTGTGTGTGTGTGTGTGTGTGTGTGTGTGTGTGTGTATGAATGTGGCTGGCTCAGGATCTTCCTATGCCTTTGCTGAGAACACAGCAGGAGAAGGTACAAAAGCAGCTTGCCTGGCCACACCCCTCACCCAGAGTCTGCTCTTGGCCACAGGCCCTTTCCTGACTACATTTGCCCAATGTTGCATCCTATCCTTTCTTGTCCAAGCTCTGCCCACAGTTTATTAGACTTGAGAAGACCTGTATGTTCCCATAGTCTTCACTGAATTTAAAGCAAATGAAACAGAAATTGTATCTAGGGTTTCAAACTAGTATCCCCTAAGTTTACAGATGCATTTGCTTCCTTGGTGGCTTTTTCTTTAAGTTGTATTTGACTAAGTTGGCCAGGCATGGCATGGATTGGCATGGTCCCCACCTTTCCCTATGCCTGGATCAGAGATTAATATGATCCATCTGGCCCTGTGGGCATAGGAATTTTCATCCCTCATGGAATTTGCAGTATCTAATGTATTATTTACCAGGTGCTCTTGTGAATTTTTTTGTAAATCAACTCATGGAGTATTAACATAGCTTTATGAGATAGAAACAGCTTTACAGAGGAGGATTCTAAGGCATAGCATGTCCAAGATTACATAGACCATAAGTAGCAGAACTGCTACTGAATCTGAACCCAGGCTACCAGGCTCCAAGTCTGAATTGCATTTTTTTTGTTTGTTTGTTTGGTTTTTTTTGGTGGGACTGGAGTTTGAACTCATGCTTGCAAAGCTGGCACTCTACCACTTAAGCCACACCTTCAGTCCATTTTGCATTGGTTATTTTGGAGATGGGATCTTGCAAAGTATTTGTGCCTGGACTGGCCTGAAATTATGATCCTACTGATTTCAGCCTCCCAAGTGGCTAGGATTGCATGTGTGAGCACTGTGCCCAGCCTGTATTGTCTTGATTATGTTGATGTGAGACTTAAATGGAAAATCAGGCCAAGCCACCTCATAGCTGACAACTGGAAGAGCAGAAAGATCACATGTCAGCAGAAAGGCCGGCTGCATTGACTGCCAGGGGATGGAGCAGATGTTCCTGGAGTGGGGAGATGAGCTGCACCATTAGAGACAGAGATGCAGTCTTGGACAGTGGCTGTCCAGTCTCAGACCCCTTTGTGGCCAGGTGTCCTCTCTTCCTGGCCTTGACCAGGCACACCTTTACCAGATCCTTATTTACTGATTTGGTTTGGAGAAGCCTCTGTTTCTCACCTCAATTTCTCCCACCTACTACTCTTCCATGATGTATATAGGGACAGCCAACAGTATCTTCACTCCACCTAAGGCTGGAGCAGCCCAACCAGAGGGGAAGAGCCCCATTAATCCTGGAAACACCTGAGGTGGGGTATCACAGAATGTTTTGAGCATCCTTGACTTTGAAACAGCTCTCAAAATC
Organism: Castor canadensis; assembly: GCF_047511655.1. NCBI lineage: Eukaryota > Metazoa > Chordata > Mammalia > Rodentia > Castoridae > Castor > Castor canadensis. Next base: position 46,226,918 of record NC_133400.1, on the reverse strand, counting down.
TCCTGCCTGTGAGTGATTTCTTTGTTGGTGAAAATTTACAGACACTTAATGTCTTTTGGAAACATCAATGCTTTGCTTTAGCCTACATCATTGGTGGCAAGAGCAGGGACAGCTGACCTCCTCTGCTCCCAGGCACAGCAGGCTCCCAGAGCACCTGCCAGGGGGGTGGGGAGAGGGGTCAGGTGTTCTCACACAGCCTCAGTCTCCTCTGCTGTGGCATTGTGAGTTTCTTAATGGGATTTGCCAGTTCCAGGCAGATAGAGACCATTGCTGTCAATTTCTGTCTGGGACACTCTGTTCAGCAAGAGAAATTGTCCCAGCTCTTTCTTGTAACTTGATTCTTCAATTGTGACATAGGCATGGAAGCATTCCATGGCACAGAAGGCAGAGGGAAAGACTTCCTCATACTCCACACTTGTGAAGGCCAGCAGCTGGCCTCAGAGGTCAGAGGCATGGCAATGGACAGAAGGACTTCCTAGGGCTTATGGAGCATGCCATTTGGAAATACCCATTAGTGTTGCAAATCAACAAGGAAGACTGGAAGTCACTTTGTGTGAGGGCCATCCTATGAACTGTTGGAATGGGCTAGATGGGTTCTGCCTTCCCAAATAAACCCAGCTGACTTCTCTTTAATTAATTAATTTTGGGGCAATATGCCAATTGACTATTCTGAAGAGTCACTGAAAACTGGAATAACTTTGTGTGTGTGTGTGTGTGTGTGGTACTGGGGCTTGAACTCAGAGCCTCACACTTGCTAGGCAGGCACCCTATCACTTAAGCCCCTGTGTCAGCCTCCCCAGATGACTTTTCTCACCACCTCTTTTCTAAGTGAATTTCTCAAAGGAGGATGCTTATGCAGGGTGAAGACACATCTATGTTGGAGACTCAGGAAGTTTTCGGAATAGCCATCTTAGAATTGCAGCTTCTGAGAGAAAAACAGGTTGTATGCCAAGTTCCTACCCATATCATCTCTCTAAATCCTCTCTGCAGCTCTGAGACATAGGACTGTTGTTGTCCCATTGAACAGATGAGGAAACCAAGGCTCAGGAAGTTTGAGTATTGTCCCAGCAGTGGATCTGGAACTTGAGGTGATAAATATAACCCCAGAGAGATGTCCTTGACAGCCAGTCTTTACTCTGGAGACATTCTTAGCATGCCAATTTTCTTTGCTAGTTCACAGTTCTCTTCTTCTGTGACTCTTCTTTTTTCTCCTCCTCTTGACACTAAGAGCTCCTAACATATCGTGCCACATATCCCCTAAATTGCCTCCCAGCTCCCTCTCTCCCAGCTCCCTCTCTCCACACCCCTTTTGTCACTGGATGTCCTGAACAGGAGACTGGAACATGATAGCTCAGAACCTCAGACTCTGTTTTTCTACATCCTACCTGAATCATTGACTATCACTGTCTGTTCTCATCAGTCTCAAGACAACTCTGGATAGAGTTCGGTATTCTTATCCATTCATTTCCTTATTCATTCATGTAGTAAGTTTTGAGCAATTTTTAGGGATCATGCCTCGTTCTATCTGTAGGCCAAAGAATATCCTTGCCCTTTTCAGTTCAAAGTGTTTTAAGTTCAAGTTTGGGAGGCAGACCACAACAAGAATGATAATAAATAAAGAAGGTAAATAAGCCAGCCATGGTAAGTGAATTGAAGACATGTACTCAGCAGGATGAGACAGGGAGGAAGAGGATGGGGAAGCATCTTTCTATGAGCCAAATGGATCCCATGAACACAGGCTGATGGCCCAAGCAGGGCAGGAGAATCTTCATCACCCTTCAAGGCTCCCAGCACAGACAGCTTCTCCAGGTATCTCTGCTCTGCGTCTTCCACCCCCAGATCAGTCAGGAGTCCTTAGGAAGGGAGAGAGTTAGCAGCCAGACTTAATAAATCTAAGACTTAATTTAACTCACTTGTCCCTGCCCTGGAGGCAGTGCCAGTTCACCCTTCCCATCCCAAGGGACCAGTATCTCTGCATGTAGGAGTAGCCATAAGTCACCCACTTGCAAGATCACTTGTCAATGAAGCAGAAGGTCAGACTGCAAGTCTCTTTTGTCACCTGTCCAAATTAGCCTCCGGCCTCCCAGTTCCCTGGTTTTCACCTTTGCATTTCTAGGCACCATTTTATAACTGTCTCCATTGACCTTCCACTAGGATATATTTGTAAGCACATTTCATTTATCCTCTGGGGCTCCTGGGATCCAGAGGGGCTGGGGGTGGCTCAGTTACAAGGGGAGGTTCTCTGGAGTGGGAGTTGCTTTTCTCTTCTCTGGGAACTTTACCCACCTTTCAAAGAATGTTCCTCAGTCTGGCAGTCCAGGTAATTTGGCTGCAGTAGCCTTCCACCCTGGTTGGGACACTAGGACTGATGTCCTGCATTAACACTGTCCTCCGGGGCTTGAACCTGTGAAACTGTTAACTAAAGACATCCATTTACTGGCAAAAGCCTGAATTGCATTCAGAACCAAGTCAGATTTTTTTTCTCTTTTCAGATTTATGAACCGAGCCAAGGTAATTTTCTTTTTTCTAACATCAGCAGAAGACCCTTATACCCACTAAGCCAGTTTGAACTTGTAATGAACTTGAAAATTGTCTGAAGCTCTTGAACCACATCCTCAAAATAGTCTCTGAAATAAACCCAAATGACTCTTGCTGCTGGGCCATGCAAGCTGGTTTACTGGTCCCTCTTCTGGCCTGAGGCTGGATCTTGTGCAGTTTGCAAGGTCTTTGAAGAAGTGGCAAGGTGCTGGATCACCATAACACCAGTCCTGAGCTGGTCCTCAGCAGGCATCATCACAGGTCACAGTGCTGTGGACACTCAGGTGCACCATGCCCGCATGTGAGTTAGAGAACAGAGGTCTGTCTTCTACATGTCCACGATGTGTTTGTGGGAACTTCTTACAGTAGGGGCCTCAGTCTAGACTGAGATCTACATGGTTCTGATAAACCATCTGGGAGCAGAGGAACCCTTCTAACCAGCAAACTGGTTTAAGTCCCCAGCACCCACCAGAAGAACACTGCTTCCACTGACACTTGTCAAGGCAGGAGCCAGGCCAAAAGTGGACTGGGCTAACTCTGTTAAGCTCAGTGCTGGGCAGGGCAAGCCTAGGTACAGTCTTTTCCCTCCCCCAATCCCACTCCATCTCCCCAGCTATAAAGTAAGGGTTTGGTCTAAATTTTCCTGGTCACTACACAGTCCTTCAGTTTCAGGAAAAGAGCAGTGTGTTAGTCTGCTTTTCTTTGCTGTGACAGATTCCTGAGAAAAACAACTTAAAGGAGGAAAGGTTTATGTTGGCTCATAGTTCCAGAAGCTTCAGTCCACGGTGGCTGATTCCATTGCTTCTTGAGTCTGAGAAGAGGGAGAACATCATGGTGGTAGGAGCATGCGGGGGAAGCTGTTCATACCTGGTAGCCAGGAGGCAAACAGAGTGAGAGGAAGGGTCCCAAAATGTGCTTTAAGGACTGTCCCTTCCCCATAACCTGCTTCTTCAAATTAGGTCCTAGCTACAGCCCATTCAGCTATGGACTAATCCATTGATGACATCAGAGCTGTCATGATCCAATCATCTCTGAAGCTCCCCTCCCCCTTTCATGTTACTGCATCAGAGATCAGGCCTTCAATACATACATGAGGTTTTGGGGGACAATTCATGTCCAACCATAATAGGCAGTAAAGCTGTGTGAGTTCAGGGCCCTTAACTGTCCAATATAGCAACTCTAGTGTCTAAGTACATGACACATAGTGCACATAATAAAGATTTGTGAAAGCTGGGTGTGGTGGCTCAAGACTGTAATCCTAGCTATTTGGGAGGTGGAGATCCAGAGGATTGCAGTTCAAGGCCAACCCTGGGCAAGAAGTTCACAAGACCCCATCTCAACCAATGGCAAGGTGTGGTGGCATATGCCTATCATCCCAGCTACACAGGGAAGCAAAAATAGGAAGATTGTGGTCCAGGTTGTCCCAGGAATAAAGTGAGACCCTATCTCAAAAATGACTAATGCCAAAAGGCCTGGAGGAGTGGTTCAAGTGGTAGAGCATCTGCCTAGCCAATGCTAGGCCCTGCCCAAAACAAAAAAACTTGTTGGATGAGTAATTGAAATGACTGAATGAATGCACAAATAATATGTAAGTAGAAATTCCCCAGACATGGAAAAACTTGGGCTGGTTTCTCTCCCATTCTTTGTAGGATTCTAATATAAATATGTAATTATTTATTTCTAGATAATTAACAGGTACTAGGGTACTACTGCTTGGGGTTCAATCCTAATTGCACTCTGTTCTAGCTGTTTGATCTTGGTAAGTTATTTCCTCTGCACAAGCACATGTAAAATTAAGAATGTAGTCAGTGTATTACAGTGTACAAGAAACCACCTAGCACAGCGCCTGACCCAAGATGGAGACTCAAATGTGAACAATTACCCATAGTACTGCGAGGACTCATTTGTGCATGTGTGTATCTGATTCTATAGACGTGGGGCTCAGGGTTAAGCAATTACTGTGTCTATCCTACAAATATCTACTGGTTGTCTCTGGTCCCTTAAAAGCTCTCTTTGCCCAGCTTGTTTTCAGATTTTAAAGAGTTATAGTCCACGTGTTAAGTGTCACATCAACACTTTCTCTTTGGTTACCAGAGTTACAGCTTATCAACAGCTCACTTAAATTCTCCACGCCTGCTTTCTAGCACTTGTCTCCTAGAGCCATCTACTTGGCAAAGCCCTTGGCTCTCCCACTCTATTTTTTTCTTCTGAGCACCTGATTTGTCAATCTCCTCTGTTTTTTTTAAGTGTTCTTATTAGTGTATATTAATTGTGCCAAGTGAGAGGTACTATGGTGTTTCCACACATACTGATCATATTCGCCCCCTCTATTACTCCTCTACTGTTTCTTGTTCTTCCCAGATTCTCCTTCTTTGGCAGGAATAGGTGACAGTTTTCATGTCCTGAGCCTGCTCAGAGAGCTGGAGGGCTATGCTGAGGCTTCCGAGGCCAGGTCTGGGGTCAACAAGAAAGAGCATCATCATTGATTAGCCATGCCTCACTGATGTGGGAGGGAAGATAGAGCTGTGTGTGGTAACCATTTTCCATCCTTATTTGGGCAAAGGAAACTCTATGACTCATCTTTTTAGCTTTACTATAAATCTAGAGCAAAATCAAACGTAGGCTAAAATACAAAGTTAAATCATCTGATGCAGTCTACCACAATTTGGACAGGTGCTAAAAAATGATTTCTCCTCACTCTGTCTCCCAGCCAGAGGGAACATCTATATCCCTCTGTCTTTGGGGAGCTGGAAGGCCTCTGTAGAAAGCACAAGCTTCAGTAAAAAAACAGTTCCAGCCTAATCTTAAGCCTATTGAGAAAACCCAGGGATGTATTTGGTTAAAGAAAAGCCAGGCAAAGTGAAGGTAGGTGATAGGGTTGGGAGTGGCATGCTAGCTCACCTCCTACCAGGCCTGGACAAGGTTGCCTTGCCTTAGTTGTTCCTTGTCTGCTTACTTCAGGAAGACGAGGTTCCTAGGCTAGGGTCAACTGTGGACAGAGGGCTCAGAAGTGCCCATGCCTGGGTATTAATGTCCCTGCTACATTTGTGAGGCTCTGCCTGTGCTGGGCTGAAGGCCATCTCAGATTCTGGAACTGAGTCTTACTGCTACCCTATGCCAGACCAGACACAGATAAAGCTTTGCCAGATTGCTATACCGGCCCAGCACACATGCCCACACTTTAAGGTCTTTTCATTCACAGATCTCTCCTCTGTGAAAACACACAGAGCCAGAAAGGCTACTGCCCCTCTTTCCCTGACTACCCTCTCCAGTCCACTCCCTGAGCCATGCTGTCAGCAATGGTCCTGCGGCTACACCTGTGATGTCCTTTTACACTCCACCAGCCCTAGGCCAGGCTTCTCAACCCCTCCATGCACAGGTCTCCTCATCTAGCAGACAGTCTATACTTAGAGTGCCTGCTTTGTAGGGTGGTTTGGAGATTAGAGGAGTTCTTTTAAGGTTTAACAGGGCCTTCTGCATAATACATACAGTACTAGCCATTATTATTTCTTCTAAAAGAGTTTGACCTTCACAATGCTGTGAGTTCAGTCAACAAGGTTGGAATGCTCACTACAAGAAGGAACCAACATTCAGGAGGACAATGCTCTTGTCCAAGGGCACCTGCTTGCTGGAGGGGCTGAGCTGGGCTGAAACCCTGTAATTTTGATCCCATGTCCAGGACTGTGTGATGCCATTTGTGGTTTTTGGTACTTGATTTTTAATTACACTTATTACTGATTCTGCTTTGCCTCTTGATTTTTTTCCCCAAAGAGGATTTTATAAGCAGTCATAAATCTTGACAGTCTCCAAGTCAGCCTGGAATATGTGATTCCACTTACATATGTAAACTTGTCAGGCCTACACCTTGGTATTGCTATTGGTGATCTGGCATCCTTGGGAAAGAAAGTGGAGAGGATATCTCGCCTTTCATGTTTGTGGCAGACTGCCATCATTTCTACTGGCTCTGAGACCAGTTCACTTCTCCTTCATTTTCTCTGTGAAGTCAGTCAGGTGATTTCTGCTGAGGATAGTCCAGTTCTTCTACTTCAGGGAAAGAGGTGGGACTCTCAGTCCCTCCTCTCCTTGTTTTCAAGCCTCTCCCTCATCCTTCATTCCTCCAGGGAGAGGGAGTACCTCATCTGTTTGGTGCATTTGAGGGAAGGAACTGAGCAGGATCTGTTCAGCCTCCTTTCCCACTTGTCCACAGAAGAATGGAATGAACCTCTTGACTTCTATGCTGTAAATTGGCAGGGCTTGTAGTCATTCGGTCCTACACTAGATTGGAGGTTCCGGGGATTTTGAGTGTTTTTTTTTTTTTTTTTACTGTGCTGAGGATGAAACCCCAGGCCTTGTACATGGTAGGCAATTTCTATATCACTGAACTACATCCTTAGTCCTTGGCTTTTTGAGACAGGGAATCACTATGTAGCCCGGACTGGCCTCAAACTCACAATACTCCTGCCTTCACCTCCTGAGTGCTAATAGATGTACAGCCATGTTCAATGGTTTCTGGGATTTTACTAGTTAGAAGATGATATCATTGTTGCTGAACAATGAAACTACAGTCTTCAAACATAGCTTATCACTCCACCTACTTAAACCTGTGTCTAGCTCTCAATTGTTTTGAACTCAGGCAGAGAAAAAGGGGAGCATTATTTATGAGGTTCTTATTCCTTCCCCAAATCTCATCCTATATAATTTACATAGGGTGGCCCCACTGCCCCATGTCTGAGGCTGTCATGTTTCATGTGCTCCAGGCTGGGCATATGATCCAAGTTGATTCAGTGAGAGGCTGTCCCTGCATTATTGGGTTATTTTGAGAATAACCCAAGTGGTGATTTCTACTGGGATTGCCAAGAGAAGAATATAAACCAGCACTCAGTAGGCTTCTTTGCCATAGAAGAACCTGTCTGAATGGAGTTGACACAGAGGAGAGAAGTGCTGACAGATCGAAGACAGTGATCACATATCCCTGGTATTGCTTGAATCAACATGAGTTGATCTTGATCACTTGCAACCAGTGGGCTCTGATTATCACAATGCTTCTCTCTCCAAAACTTTGAAAGAAATTAAGCTAATCATACTTTCAGATTGGACCCCTTCCCACCTGGATAATGGCCAGAGTTTGCAGGGCACATCAACCTCCACTGATCTTTTGGTGGCCTGGGTGTCGAACAGGGACATGCTACCCTAAGGATAAACGTAAGTAGATGGAGCCCTGCCTGTTGAATGGACCTGTTGCACTGCAGTGTGACAGCTCATCACAGAACTTACCATTAGCACATTCTCTGTGATTCTGGGCTAATTACTACTCCTGTCATTCTCTCAAAACACGTCAGAAAGATGCCCATTCTGCCTCTGTGACCCTCTGCACTAAGCCTCACAGGATCGTCATTTTGTCATCAATACCTTGCTTTTGTTTTTCTTTATCGGCAAATGTAAAATGTATTTACAGCAAATGTAAATCTGGGAAAGTAGTGGAGGGAAGTGTTCACATTTGCTTGTGAGCTAAGAATAATGTGGTATCCTGGGCAGGGTGCTGAGGGGGCTGTTAACCAAAGTTCAGAAAAGGCAATAACGGGCTCCAAAGCCCAGGCTCCAGTCATTGTGCCACACACCACATTCTGTGGAGAAAGGCTCCTGGTGTCCAGTGGGTAAAGATGACTTGGTCCTGTCCAGCCTCTACGGCCCCTTTACCACAGGTCATGACAGCTACAAGTAGGCTCTCTGTCCTCTGAGCCTCGGAGCTACCCCTCTCCACATTCCTCCTTTGGTTCACTTACAAGGCAAACCATGTCTCATAGTGGGGTGTTTTCACCACACTCATCCCAAGCATCTGGTGATTATATTGCTAGGAAACCCAGCAGGCTGGAGGAAAACCAAGATGGACTTGGCTTCAGCACTAAATTGGGTCACAAAGTAACAACCTAGACTACTACTACAGCTGGCTGATATGGTACAGGCTGGTATGAAGCTCCCATTATTCCTACACATTATGCCTGGAACTCTGAAACGGCAAGTTTGTTTTTGAAGAGAGATACAATTTGATACTATGTGTCAAGTTTAAATGTGTATTTTAGTTTGTGTATATTAGTTTGATAAAGTGGCTGTAACAAAGCACCACAAACTGAGTGGTTTAGACAGTAGATCTTCATTGTCTCACAGTCCTGGAAGCTAGAAGCCCAAGGTCAAAGTGTCAGGAGGGTTGGTTGCTTCTGAGGGTGGTGAGGGGGATCAGGTCCATGCTGCCCCACTTCTGGCAGTAGCTCTAGCATTTCTTCACTTGCAGAACTGTCTCCTCAATCTTCACTCTTATTGTCACAAGCCCTTCTCTCTGTGGACAAATCTCTGTGTCCAAGTTTCCCCTTTGCATAAAGGGAATTTTGAAACTACTACAGCAAAACATACAGAAAATCCTTGATGATATAGTCATTGCTTTTCCGAATGGGACTCCAGCTGCTCAGGAAATAAGAGTGAGAATTGACAAATGGGACTGCATTAAATTAAAAAGCTTCCGCACAAAGGAACCAATTGCTAGAAGTAAGAGACAACCCAGAATCCAGAATGGGAGAGAATCTTTTCCAGATATTCATCAGACAAAGGATTAATATCCAGGATATAAAAAGAATTCAAATAATTAAATACCAAAAGAACAAATAGATCAACTATAAATGAGCAAACAAACTGAACAGTTTTTAAAAGAAGTTTAAAGACTAATAAATACATGAAGAAATGTTTGACACCTTCAGCCATCAGGGGAATGCAATCAAAAAGACATTGAGATTTCATCTCACCCCAGTCGGAATGGCAAGCATCAAGAAAACAAGCAAAAACAAATGTTAGTGAGGAGGAAGGGGTAGGAAACCCTTGTACATTGCTGGTTGGAGTGTAAATTAGTACAACCATTATGGAAAGCAGTAGGGAGGCTCCTCAAAAAAACTGAAGATAGAACTGCTGTATGATCCTGCTATACCACTACTTGGCATATATTCCCAGGAATGTCAACATACAGTGTTTAATATGCTATAAAACCATGTTTATGGCAACACTATTTACAATAACCAAGCCATGGAATCAGCTTAAGGTCCTAACAACCGGTGAATAGATGATGAAAATGTGGTACATATATACAATGAAGAATGAAATTTTGTTGTTTGCAGGAAAATGGATGGAATGGGAGATCATCATTTTGAATGAGCTAAGCCAAGCTCAGAAAGTCAAATATCACATGCTGTCTCTCATATGCAGAATCTAGACATAACAATTAGTAATAGTAGTAATAATAATATAAGAAGCTCTTAAAGGGGAATTCTTGGGGGTGGAACCAGGAGGAGCAGAGAGAGGGTAAGGAGATGCTGATATAGGGGGATGACTATGATCAAGGTATGTTATATATATTATATACATGTATATGCATGAAATAGCATAATGAAATACACAAAAAATTGTTAAAAGGCAGGAGAGGAAGGGGGCTAAGAAAGATTAATATGGATACAGTAAATTTGATCAAAGCACATTATATATATGTATGTATATTTCTCAATGAAACCCTTTTGTACAATCTTATGTCAATAAAAGTTTTTTTAAAGACCCTCTCTAATGACCTCATCTTAACTACTTTCATTTTCAACATTTGTATTTCCAAATAAAGTCACGGTCTGAGACACGGGGGTGAGGACTTCAACATATGAATTTTGGAGGGACCATAACCCCTAACGCCTAGGAATTTCACCTCTAGGAATCTAGTTTGGTGATCCACTTGCTTGTGTACACAGGAGATATTTTGTAAGATAATTTGGTAGATGCAAGATTGGAATTCTGTGGACTGAAACCAGAGGTAGTGCTGCACTGTGCCACCATGGAACAATTTCTCGGTTATACTGGTAAACATAGAAGAGGGATCATTACACAGAACAAAACTCTGGTTTATGTAAATGTCACAGAGATGATCAGAAGAATGCACAAAACAAATTGTTGGTGGCAAGAGTTGGAGCAGAGGATGGTCAAAGGGCCATTTATGTTTTCTGGCATCTTCTGATCATTGCATCTTTTACAATTCATAGTCCATATTAGTTGATTAATTAAGATGGCTTCCTTTCCACACCCTGTGGTCAAGCTGAATCCAAGGAGTGCAGCTCAAGCCAGCTGGCCCCCAGAGGGTCTCTGTGGCTCCATGGCAAGAGGGGACCTCAGACACCAGGCAGAGCTCTTCACCTACTGGACAAGTTGTTCACTTTCCCCTGAGCTTCTGTTTCTCATCTGCATGGCTCATTATCATCTGCCTCAGGGCCCCCTTCTGAAACCAGGACCCTGCATTAGCCATGGTCACATTTCATTTATGGAGCAGGTAGAAAGTCTAAAATTTCCCTGAAGCACAATTAAGGTACTGGCTCAGAACTCTGGCACTCCAACCAGATGTTTGTAAAGCTCTTCAAGAAAAAGCATGGGTGGAGGATTCCAAGATGGCAACTAGAGGGAGGAAGCAGAAAGCGTGCCTCCTAAAGTAAAATCTTGGAGAGATGCTGGAGATACACCTTACAGGAAAAACCACCAAGAAGAGGCAAAACTTTGACCCCCCCACACCTCCAGCCTGTGTGTAACATTCCCACTCCACGTTAAATGGAGAAACCAGGAGGGCTTCCACACCGCCAGATGCCAGCGCCCAGATGGCTTGGGAAGACACAACCACAAGTTGAGCTAAGTGGCATGCAGTACTCCCACAGACAACCCTGGGCCAGATCAGGATAGCCTCCTGGACACACCGACCCCACCCAGGGAAAAAAGAGAAACTGAATAATAAACAACAACAAAAAAGACACGTAGCAAAGAGGATGGGGTGTCCTGAGTGCTGAAGGGGGGGAGGGGCAATCCCCCACGGAACTGTAAATAAACAAGCTGGCTGGAAAAGGCAGGAGTGGTGGCACCCACCCAGCAACCAGGAGTGGGAAAACTTGTAAAAGTGGCGGGGGGGGAGGAAAACTCCACAGGAGAGGGGGGAAGACTCACTTCCCACGTGAACTGTAAATAAACACACCGGCTGGAGAAGGCAGATGTAGCACCACCTCCCCCAGTGTGCTTGGAAAGGGGAAAGCTTGTAACAGTGGAGGTTGCACACAGGAGAACTCTAAGTAAACAAAGTCTGTGGGGCTAGGTGACTGTTAAACTCACTCCTGAGATCTGCATAAATAAGGCCTCCAGCAACAGCTGGCTGACAGCAGCAAGCAGGTGAGCCACAGTCTCAGATAGACATTCACAAACCTGTCTCCAGACTCTTTTTTTTTCTCTCTCTTCCTTTGATAAGACAACAACCAAACTACACCAGCATGCTGAAAAACTTACTGAAACTGTATTGCATTTGAACTTGGGACATTTTGTGGTGTCCTTTTTTGTTTTGGTTTGGTTTTTTTTCCCCTTTGATGAGATAACAGAACTACTTCTGAGACACCATCTCCAGGATTGGAGGCTGAGGGGTTAACACCAAAATTATTAAGACTGAGATTTTATTGCATTTGAACTTGAAGATTTATTTTATTTTATTTTTCAATCCTTTCTCTGTCTCTCTAATGCCTGTTTAGCTTACTGTTGATTAGTACACTATCTCTCCCTGTTTATATCTTTGAAACTTTTTTTGTTTGTTTTGTTTTTTTTTTACTTCTTTCTTTATTTGTTTTTCCCTTTTTCTTTACCTTCTTTGCTTTCCCTCTCTGCTCACCCTTCCATTCTAAATATCACCATTGTTATTATTACAAGCTAGAAAATACTTAATTGCACACAGTACAGGGACAATAACAATACCAAGGGCAATGATGGGAAGACAGAAAAAATAGGAAAACCAGTTTCCCCACAGCAAAAAATTAGTACAGGAACCAGAGGGAAATGAAGAAAACAGATACTCAGATCCAGACTCCAACAAAATGAAGATAAACTATGTCAACGAACCCAATGAAGCCCAAAAGAATAATCTAAAAGAAGAAATCCTACAGGTAATCAATGAGAATTTTATAGAGATGATAATGGATATGGTCAACCAAAATGTACAGGAGACACTCAAGAAATTCCCAGACAACAAAAATAGAGAATTTGAAAAAGCACAAGAAGAAATAAAAGAAATCATACAAGCACTGTATAAACACCAAAGTGAAACAGAGAACACAATTAATAAAGAGATAAATGAACTCAGGATGAAAATAGACAACATTAAAGAGGAAACATCCCAGGATATGGAAAACCTCAGAAAAGAGAACGAAACAGAATTGCAAAACAAAATGGAAGGCCAATCCAGCAGAATAGAACAAACAGAAGACAGAATCTCAGAACACCAAGATGAAATAGTAATTAAAGGGAAATCCAAAGAACTATTAGTTAAACAGCTCAAGACCTGTGAAAAGAAAATGCAAGAACTCACTGACTCCATCAAAAGACCAAACCTGAGAAACATGGGCATTGAAGAAGAAGAGGTGCAAGCAAAAGGAATGAGTAATATATTCAACAAACTAATAACAGAACATTCCCCAAATCTAGAGAAAGATATTCCCATTCAGATGCAAGAGGCCTCCAGAACACCAAACAGACCAGACCAAAATAGATCTACCAATGGCATATTATCATTAAAACAACAAGTACAGAGACCCAAGAAAGAATATTGAAGGCTGTAAGAGAGAAAAAACAAATAACATACAAAGGTAAACCCATCAAAATCACAGCAGACTTCTCAACAGAAACATTAAAAGCAAGAAGAGTGTGGGGTGAGATCTTCCAGGCACTGAATGAAAATAACTTCAATCCCAGGATACTCTACCCAGCAAAACTATCATTCAAAATAAATGGAGCAATAAAAGTCTTCCATGATAAGCAGAAACTAAAACAATATGTGACCACAAAGCCACCACTACAAAAGATTCTTCAAGGGATTCAGCACACAGAAAGTGAAACCCAACTTAACCATGAAAAGGCAGGCAGCACCAAACACAGGAAAAGAAAAAGCAAGACAGTAGAGAGTAACCTCAACTTAGGTACACACAATCAATCAAACCTTCAAACAACTAAGACAACTAAATGACAGGAATCACCACATACCTATCAGTACTAATGCTTAATGTTAATGGACTTAATTCACCCATCAAAAGGCACCATTTGATGAAATGGATTAAAAAGGAAGATCCAACAATTTGTTGCTTACAGGAGACCCATCTCACTGACAGAAATAAGCATAGGCTTAGGATGAAAGGAAGAAGATTTACCAAGCCAATGGCCCCCGAAAACAGGCAGGAGTAGCAATACTTATCACTGACAAAGTAGACTTTGAACCTACATTGATCAAATGAGATAAAGAAGGACATTCCATACTAATAAAAGGGGAAATAGACCAAAAGGAAATAATAATTATCAACCTGTATGCACCCAATGTCAACACACCTAATTTCATCAAACATACCCTGAAAGACTTAAAAGCATACATTAACTCCAACACAGTGGTTGGCTTTAACACCCCAATATCATCAATAGATAGGTCATCCAAACAAAAAATCAATAAAGAAATCCAAGATCTAAAATATACAATAGATCACATGGACCTACTTGATGTCTACAGAACATTTCATTCAACCTCTACACAATATATATTCTTCTCAGCAGCCCATGCAACCTTCTCCAAAATAGATCATATCCTAGCAGCCTCAGCAAATATAAGAAAATAGAAATTATACCATACATACTATCTGATCACAACACAGTAAAACTATAACTCAACAATAAAAGTAAAGACAAAGAACATGCAAACAGCTGGAAACTGAATAACTTATTACTTAATGAACAATGGATCATTGATGAAATAAAAAAGGAAATTAAAAAGATCCTGGAAGTCAATGAAAATGAAAACACAACCAACCAGAACCTATGGGACACAGAAAAGGCCTGTCCTGAGAGGAAAGTTTATAGCCATGAGTGCATATATTAAAAAGACTGAAAGATACCAAATCAATGGCCTAATGATACATCTCAAACTCCTAGAAAAAGCAAATCCCAAAACAAATAGGAGAGAAATAATAAAAATAAGAGCTGAAATCAATGAAATAGAAACCAAATAAACCATACAAAGAATTAATGAAACAAGAAGTTGGTTCTTTGAAAAAATAAACAATAACAGACCCCTGGCAAACCTGACTAAAATGAAGACAGAAAAAACCCAAATTAGTAGAATCAGGAATGCAAAAGGGGAGATAACAACAAACACCATGGAAGTCCAGGAAATCATCAGAGACTACTTTGAGAACCTATATTCAAATAAATTCGAAAATCTTAAAGAAATGTACAGATTTCTAGATACATATGATCATCCAAAACTGAATCAAAAGGAAATTAATCACCTGAATAGATCTATAACACAAAATGAAATTGAAGCAGCAATCAAGAGTGTCCCCAAAAAGAAAAGTCCTGGACATGATGGATTCTCTGCTGAATTCTATCAGACCTTTAAAGAAGAACTGATACCAACCTTCCTTAAACTGTTCCACAAAATAGAAAGTGAAGGAAAACTGTCTAACACATTTTATGAAACCAGTATTACACTTGTCCCAAAACCAGGCAAAGACACCTCCAAAAAAGGAGAACTATAGGCCAATCTCCTTAATGAACATTGATGCAAAAATCCTCAAGAAAATAATGGCAAACTGAATTCAACAACACATCAAAACGATTATTCACCATCACCAAGTAGGATTCATCCCAAAATGTAGGTGTGGTTCCACATATGAAAATCAATAAACGTAATAAACCACATTAACAGAAGCAAAGACAAAAACCACTTGATCATCTCAATAGATGCAGAAAAAGCCTTCGATGAGATCCAACACCATTTCATGATAAAAGCTCTAAGCAAACTAGGAATAGAAGGAAAGTACCTCAACATTATAAAAGCTATATATGAAAAACCTACAGATAGCATTATACTTAATGGAGAAAAACTGAAACCATTCCCTCTAAAATCAGGAACCAGACAAGGATGCACACTATCCCCACTCCTATTCAACATAGTTTTGGAATTCCTAGCCAGAGCAATTAGGCAAGAAGAAGGGATAAAAGGAATACAAATAGGTAAAGAAAGTGTCAAATATCCCTATTTGCAGATGACATGATCCTATACCTTAGAGACCCAAAAAACTCAATTCAGAAGCTCCTAGACACCATCAATAGCTACAGGATATAAAATCAACATACAAAAATCGTTAGCATTTCTATACACTAATAATTAGCAAACTGAAAAAGAATATATGAAAACAATTCCATTTACCATAGCCTCAAAAAAAAATCAAATACCTAGGTGTAAACCTAACAAAAGATGTGAATGACCTCCACAAGGAAAACTATACACTTCTGAAGAAAGAAATTGAGGAAAAACTAAGAAAGTGGAGAGATCTCCCGTGCTCATGGATTGGTAGAATCAACATAAAAATATCTATACTCCCAAAAGTAATCTACATGTTTAATGTAATTCCCATCAAATTTCAATGACATTCATTAAAGAGATTGAAAAATCTACAGTTAAATTTATATGGAAACAAAAAAGGCTACAAATAGCCAAGGCAATACTCAGTCAAAAGAACAATGCTGGAGGTATCACGAAATGTGACTTCAAACTATATTACAAAGCAATAACAGTAAAAACAGCATGGTACTGGCACAAAAACAGAAATGAAGACCAGTGGAACAGAATAGAGGACCCAGATACAAAGCCTCACAACTATAACCAACTTGTCTTTGACAAAGGTGCTAAAAATATACGATGGAGAAAAAGCAGCCTCTTCAACAAAAACTGCTGGGAAAATTGGTTAGCAGTCTGCAAAAAACTGAAACTAGATCCATGTATATCACCCTATACCAACATTAACTCAAAATGGATCAAAGATCTTAATATCAGACCACAAACTCTGAAGTTGATACAGGAAAGAGTAGGAAATACTCTGGAGTTAGTAGGTATAGGTAAGAACTTTCTCAATGGAACTCCAGCAGCACAGCAACTAAGAGATAGCATAGATAAATGGGACTTCATAAAACTAAAAAGCTTCTGTTCATCAAAAGAAATGGTCTCTAAACTGAAGAGAACACCCACAGAGTGGGAGAAAATATTTGCCAGCTACACATCAGACAAAGGACTGATAATCAGAATATATAGGGAACTTAAAAAACTAAATTCTCCCAAAATTAATGAATCAATAAAGAAATGGGCAAGTGAACTAAACAGAACTTTCTCAAAAGAAGAAATTCAAATGGCCAAAAAACACATGAAAAAATGCTCACCATCTCTAGCAATAAAGGAAATGCAAATTAAAACCACAGCTAAGATTCCACCTCACCCCTGTTAGAATACCCATCATTAGCAACACCACCACCAACAGGTGTTGGTGAGGATGTGGGGGAAAAGGAACCCTCTTACACTGTTGGTGAGAGTGTAAATTTTTTCCACTCTGGAAAAAATTTGGAGGCTACTTAAAAAGCTAAACATTGATCTACCATTTGCTCCAGCAATACCAGTCATGGGGATATACCCAAAAGACTGTGACACAGGTTACTCCAGAGGCACCTCCACACCCATGTTTATTGCAGCACTACTCACAATAGCCAAGTCATGGAAACAGCCAAGATGCCCCACTACTGACAAATGGATCAAGAAAATGTGGTGTCTATACACAATGGAATTTTATGCAGCCATGAAGAAGAACAAAATGTTATCATTTGCTGGTAAATGGATGAAATTGGAGAACTTCATTCTGAGTGAGGTTAGCCTGGCCCAAAAGACCAAAAATCGTATGTTCTCCCTCATATGCAGACATTAGGTCAAGGGCAAACACAACAAGGGTATTGAACTTTCATCACAAGATAAAAGCGAGTGCACACAAGGGATATATGAGGATAGGTAAGACACCTAAAAAATTAGCTAGCATTTGTTGCCCTTAACGCAGAGAAACTAAAGCAGATACCTTAAAAGCAACTGAGGCCAATAGGAGAAGGGGACTAGGAACTAGAGAAAAGGTTAGATCAAAAAGCATTAACCTACAAGGTAGCACATACGTGCAGGAAATTAATGTGAGTCAACTGCCTGTTTGGCTATCCTTATCTCAACCAGCAAAAACACTTGTTCCTTCCTATTATTGCTTATACTCTCTCTTCAACAAAATTAGAGATAAGGGAAAAATAGTTTCTGCTGGGTATTGAGGGCGTGGGGGGAAGAGAGAGGGTGCGGGTGCGGTGTGGGTGGTAAGGGAGGGAGTGGGGCGGTGGGGAGAAATGACCCAAGCATTGTATGCACATATGAATAATAAAAAAAATTAGAAAAAATGAAAACAAGATTGATGAATTATTACATTCAAATATTAATAAAGAAAAAATGCCATCATGATTCCAACATCAAGACCTCTGAGACATGGCCCAAAAGTCAAACCTATTAATTTGTACTGTAGAAGAGGGGACTGAGATAGAGACTAAAGACGTAAAGTAAAATGGACTGGAGGAGTGACTCAAGCAGTAGAGTGCCTGAATTCAAACCCCAGTCCCACCAAAAAAAGAACTTCTCCACATCATATTATTGAACAAAAGACAGCCTCTTCAACAAACGTTGCTAGGAAAAAACTGCATATAAAAATGCACATGACTGAAACTGGATCCCTTCATCAAATTAAAAGGCTTCTCCACATAAAAGGAAAATAATTACCAGAATGAAAAGACATCTGCCAAAATGAGAGAAAGTCCCTGACCACTATCCCTCGGCAGGAGATTAATAACCAGAACTCAAAAAACTAAACAGCAATATAAAATAACTAAATCAATAATGGATTAATAAGGCCAGGAGCAGTGGTTGCTACTTGTAATCCCTTCTGGTTAGGAGGTGGAGATCCAGATGATTGCCAGTTAAAGACAACCCAGGCAAAATGTGACCAAGACTCCATCTTGATGAACAGTTGGTGCGTGGTTCTTCCTAAGTGTGATGCCAGCTATGTGGGAAGTCCTAGGTAAGAGGATTGTGGTCAGTATCTGGTATGGCAAAAATAAAAGACCTTATCTGAAAAAAATTAAAAAAAAAAACAAGGGCTAGAGATGCAATGATAGAGTACCTAACAAGAAAGCATGAGTCTCTGAGTACAAACCACAGGACTGCTTAAATAAAAATATGTAAGTAAATGCAAAAGAACAGACATTTCTCTAAAAAAGTAGAAATGGCCCACAAATTCATGAAGGAATCCACATCTTAAGAAATCAGGGAACTGAAAATCAAAACTACATTGACATTCCATTTCACCCCAGTCAGGACAACTCTCACAAAAGAAGAAAAAACAGTAAATTCTGGAGAGGATATGCAGAAAGGGGCACTTACACATTATTGGTGGGATTTTAAATTGGTCAAGGAACTATGGAAATCATTACAAAAATAACTAGATTTTTTTAAGTTCCATGAAAGTAGAAGGGACACTATGTGGGAAGAAGAAGTTGACTACTGGGGGAGAAAGGATGACAAGAGAGGGAAAAGGTGGGATGAATATGATCAAGGTACATTATATGCGCATGTGAAAATGACATGAAGTAACCCATTAAAAATGTTCAAAACAATCAATGCAACATCATGATCATTATCTCCTAAATTGAAGAATTTGAAAACCTAAAATAATTTTAAGTATTTACTGAAGCAAGCAAATAATGAAAATGATCAAATATTTTATCTTGTTTTAGTGACACAAATCACACTTTAGTGGAACATAAAACAATGTAATAATAGTCAATTACTAAATGAGATGCATTTATTATAAAAACAAAATAGAAAATCCAATTTTATAGCAAATTCAAATTGCTGTAATGTGGCTATAGTAGAAACATACATCATACTAATTTTAAAAATCTATTTCTTATTTATGCAAAGATAATATTAGATTTATGGGGACAAAATTAAATAAACCAACATTTTCATCAGGTAACATGAATGAGATTATAAATTTCACATAAATAATCAAATAATTAATGCTAAACTCCTAGACTATTAGGAAAGAAATTCAGAGAAGATATGTAAATGCAATATACACTTATATTCTTTGCTTTTTGGGGGGGTGGAAATCAAAACTTTTTTTCTCTTACTTTCTTATCTCAGGTAGAAAAATGTGGGATAATTCAGTATCAGAAATCTTACCTGAATTGCCAAGTGAGACACTTTAAGTAAATTTCCTTAAAAGCATTCACCTAATGCTATGAACTTATAATGTGATAAATAAAATTATTATTTTGATATTGATAAAAATATTTATAAAATACAATGAATTCTTAAGTGTATTTCAGAGAATATCATAGTTCCTATCAGATCTTTTTCTAATATGCTTCAAAATTGTGAGCTCTACAAAGATGCATTGAACTTGTAATTAAAGCAGAAAAAAGAGGGTGACATTTTCCTGCATGGATAGCAATAAAGCTCAGGTGATTAACTAGATTGGCATGATACGGTGGTAAGTCTCCTGAACTCAGAATAAGTTCAATCTCAACAATGAACAAGCATTTCCTTTTGGACAAGTCATTTCTCTTAGGCTGAAATATCTTCAAAAGTAAGGATTTTACAAATTTAATTGGTCATATTGTTTTGAAAGTGTAGCAAATTAATATAAAAACATGCACAGGAAAAAAAGAGAAAAGGAAATGAATATTCTTTTTTTAAATGAACTGTATTGGAATCCCAAATAAAAATCAACAAATAGCTGTGTTTTTACCAGAATTCAAGATTAAATACTATATTTATCAGAAAATTGTAAGTCCTAATTTGCTTATTCTGTTCTATTTTTTGTACTTGTAATTTGGAGCAAATGAGCTGTTTAAAAATAATTTGGAACTAACATTGTATTTGCATATTATCCCATTAAATTAGATAACATCATTTTCCATATTATTGAGCTAAATGGACGGAAAAGTAACAAATGTCAAGACCTGGTTTGAACTACCACTGTTTCTATGTGACCTAATCAAACTCAGAATCAGCAGATCAGTAATACAATGATACTTAGTTTCTGAGTCTATCTCCAGCTGACTTTGAAGAAAAAACCCTTTTTTTGCATAGATACCAAGGAGTCATTGTTAGAGTAGGCAGATATCCAAACATAAGCAGGAAAGAATACGCCAGCCCACATCTGGGCCCTTCCAAATATAAGAAACACCCTAGACTTGTAATTAATGAACACCCCCAAAGGGGGCCTATTTCCTTATTTCAGGGCCAAGAATGGTATACTTTCAATAAAAGCCACAGATGAACACTATGACCTTCAAGAGTGGTATTAGATGGAGAAGGTCAAGAAAAGATCCACCATGCATGCTCCTTCTTTGCATTGCCAAGGTGCTGGCCTTTGCACAACCTTGTTAACTCACACCCAGTTGGCATCCAGTTAGTAGTAAAAGCAACTCTTGATCTCTTCTGTGCCTGCATAGTTTACTCTCTGCCACCCCCACCTCCTCCTTTGGTAATCTAATTTTAGACATCACCCCCACTACCACCAATAATATCATTATGGGACTTAGCTCTCTTGAATACACAAATCCACTTTAGATTTAGAGAATTCTCCACAATGGCTCCTTTTGGAAGCATAATTTAAAAATATTTGGAAACTAAAGTAGCTTAGAAGTATTTATTTCTATGGAAAAGAGATCATGTAAGCAGAAAAATTAAAGTTGACACCCATCTGAGGGAAGGGCAATATGGGCTTCCCCATAACCTCAGAAAAGGTGCTTCAGAGGATAAAGGGAACAATTTGTACAGATCTAGTAGTAAACAGATGGGAAACTGGTCTCTTCCTACAATTTTATCTAAACCATTCTCATAGTTTACAATGATCATAACTCATAATTACTGGCAGAAAAGACAAAGGCCTCAAAGGAAAACTCACCCTAAAGGTATGAGCTCCATGTAATATTTTGGATATGCAGGAGGGTTGCTTTACCAGCAATGTGTCTGGCTAAAGCTAGGAGGCCCAGCTGTCAAGGTAGAGGGTTTCTATTGGAATTATGGCTGAGTGTAATAGCATATGCACCTGTAAACTAAAGATAGCATCGTTTACATCTAAATATGTCCCTAAGGTATCAGGATCATTAAGAACAAACAGGAAAAGCTAAATGTTACCAGGCTGCAGGATGAGTGTGAATAACAAAACACCAGCCACAAATTTGACAGAAACAAAAGAATGACTAAGATGGTATTCATTCCATCTAACTTGTGAAACAGGATTGTCTTCCTTGTACTTAAGGATATTCTTTGACTGTTTTTCAAATAATGAGGAGTTTAGGATGATTATGGGAAAGATACCTACTAAGGAATGGTAACCATATATTTTTAAAAGGACATTTACTACAAAAAGCTAATTAGATAATTCAAAAATGTAATATTATTTGTAGCCTCTGCATAGTGTTTGGAACCAGAATGCTGGGATCCTTAAGGATAAATGTCTTAAAATTCCTAAGATAGGGGCTAGGTATGCAGCTGAGTCATACTTTTAAGTAGTATATGAGAAGTCCCAGGTTCAATCCCCAACACTACCAAAAATAACTCCTGAGAATCTGCACCCAATGCTACTTTTATCTACTATAGACTTTTGTTTGTTTTCTGGCTGATGAAGTTTATTAACTTACTACCATTCCAAAATTACTTAAACTAGACTATGAAATCTCACTGGATAAATGATTATGCAACTATTGTAATTACTGTGAGACTCAATTTAATGCTAACTAGAATTTAGATGTAAACACTTACCCATTATTACTTCCACCAACAGCATAACATGGTGCAGTTCATCCAAATGGTTCTTTAAAAAAAAATCAGCACCTTGCTGAAGAAGAAGGTTTACCTGTGTTCTGAACTGTATTTTACAGAATACATGACGGCTGATCTAAAATAACAAAGTCATAACTTCACCTTTAGGTACTTCAATAAATTTACTTATACACATGATTGGACACATTTTATGAATTTGATATTGTGTCAGTGTGCATAAGACACTTCTGACTTGAGTGATTGTTACTCACATGAGAGCACACTAAAATACAGAAAAGAATAAGCAAGTATAACTACAACACACTAAGATATTGAAAAGAGAAAAACAAGAATACCTATGGAGCTTATGAACTGCATGTATATTTGCTTCCTTCTTTAGTAAAAGTTCAATCATATTCTGATTGTTTTTTAATTACAGAAAGTAAAAATGGTGTGAAGCCATCCTGAGGGGGAAGGAAGAACAAAAATAATTTAATACCCACAAAATTATGCATTTATCAATTTAATTGAAAATTCTTATGAAAGACCCTATGAACATAAGCATATATAGAGAAAATAAACTGTTGTTCCTTCCCTTTGGAATGCCTCTCTCCTGTTTAAACTTTCCTTTGGCCTCCAATCTTCTCCAAAACTCATATTAAACATTTTCTGCTTGAAAGAAGCCTTTCTTGTATCACAACATTTGTCAGGGTATTTGGAGTCCTGTGATTGCTCACAGCTGAACCAAAAGCTTCTTGAGGACAGGGCTCTATAATTTACCTCTGTCACCACAAACCCCAATCACAGAGTTAAAGATTTTGAGAATTTTGCTGAATTAATTTGTGAAATTGTCATCTCTAAAGCAGAATTTCTCAGTCTATAGTTCAAAGAAGATGTACTTTCCTGAAGTACCATGCCCCACAGAAGCATTCTTGGTCAAATGTTTGAAGAAATATTACAAAATTTTGCATTATAGGTCCAATATTTAAAAACTAGCCATGGCTTCTTAATCCCTATTGGCAATGCCTCTGTAGCATTCATATCCATTTGAGGAAGTAAAGTTTAAAGTGTACAATCTTGAGAGCTTTCCAATTGTTGGAACCCTTCTACCAATTCACCAAAAAATCTCATTCAATTCTATTCCATTAAAGGTGTTAGAACATAATATTCAAATATCAGTTGTTCCTTCTTCCAACAGGTTGCTGTGGAAATGGGCTTGGAGTAAAAAGACCTAGGATTCAAATGAACTTTGATTTCTTTTCTAAGATAAAATATTTACTTCAGAGCCATTAGAAAGTTCAACAAAATGAAAAACATAAAGTGGTTTATCAAAAAAATTCCAATACTTACATATATGGATATTTTTTGACATACTAAATGAACTAAGTTAAAGAATAATGCAAGACAACTGATTAACCTAATAAGGCTTATAGACATTTTAATGAAAACATAACTTTGTGAGTGTGTGTATGTGTGTGTGTGTGTGTGTGTGTTGTGGGGTTTGAACTCAAGGCATACGTCCTGAGCTTCTCCACCAGCCCTTTTTTTGTGAAGGATTTTTTTGAGATAGGATCTCACAAACTATTTACCTGGACTGGCTTTGAACCACGATCCTCCTGAGCTCTGCCTTCTGAGTAGCTAGAATTATAAGAGTGTCCCAACATGCCCAGTGAAAGTATGAGTCTTAATAATTTAAAGAAAATGTTTTAAAGTCACAGCTTCTAACTTCTCAAATTTGAGTCTATTTCTAAGGCAGCAAAATAAAACATATACCACATTTTGTAAGTTAATATGATCTTAACAACATTGAAATATTTTTCATGATATACTTGCTATAGTAGGAATTGTAAACCCAAATACACACAGAGGGAAAGTAAGCAATATGAGGAAACACTCAGGTGTGGGCCTCATTTTTGGTTCATCTGCACAGGAACCAACAGTCTTTTGGGCTCCAAGGACCATCATAGTCAACTCTTGAAGAGCAGCTTGGAGTCCATGTTCTTTACAGAAGTCTCCAGACATTAAAGTATGGACTCAGTCTAAGGAAGCAAACTGAGTGTTTCTTCTATGGGCCACATTAAAACCATCAGCCTAGTGTGGGCATTTCAAAATTGTTGGGTACAAAGCAAGTATATGCATGTGAAATATTTTCTTTAATATCATGTTTGATTAAAAATTGGGCAACAAAAATCTACAAAAGACTCAAAACACCTTTTTCAAGGTATTATTCATTTATGACTAATTGTATTTAATTACTATTAATTAAAATAATAATGAATTTAAATATGGATGAAACTAAATTATTCAAAGAATTCCTACCACTGTTCCTACAAACCACATTTTTTCAGTCTTTAAAACTGCCAGGCCGATGATGTAGGCATCTCTGAACTTAAGGGATGCTGAGATTTGCTACCACACAACATCAGGTGAAAATAAGGTTGATGATTTTCTACTGTTCTCAACAAGAAAACCCTGCTGGTTCTTGACATCTGTTGACTTGATGACCTGAATGATAAAAGGGAGCCATGAAATACTTAAAATGACAGTCGGTATTTATTAATTGCTATCCATAATCCAATTTCTGTAGCTCCTCTGAGCAGCAGCGAATGACTGAATATTGGATGGAAATGTGTTGTCCTCTGTTAGCCAATAGCTAGGGCCAATAATATGCCTATTCACTTCCCAACCAAGGAGGTGGAGAAAGACAGATGAGAGACAGGCTAATGTTATTGGAAAGGAGAGATGGGAAGAAAGGAGTACCTAGTCAAACTCCAACTGTCAAGAGATGTTTAAGTTTTCAAGAACAGAGAATTCATATATTACACTTATCTAATCAATGTTTCTTATCCAGGAATTCTATCATAATTTTGAGGAAATATTTAAAAATATACATGTCCAGACCTTATTATATTTACCAAATCAGACTTTTCAGGGAAAGCCTGGACTTGCAATTTGTCAAAACTTTCCCCAGGTCATTGTGATGTGTAATGTAACTGAGACAAGAGAAGCAGTTTTTTTTTAATCTTATTGCTTATCCACCTGACCAATTACCTTTGTTATTTGGGGATTTTGCCAAAAGGAATAAATAGAAAGACACAGTCACTTACTGTTAATGGCATTATATTTAATCTCCCTGGGTGGAAACAGAATGGAGAACAGAAATTGCAAAATGAAACTTGATTACGTTATACAAAAATGCAATATAAAATAGCTCCCTCCTCTTAGATAAGATTACATATATGAGAGCAGATTTAGACTCTCATCAAAGTGGCTCTTTCTGACAGAATAGATAACAGCCAATGAGTTATTTGAACTTCGCTTTTGTTTTCCACATTATCACCACCTAGTTATTGCCAGTCAGGTTTCCTCAGATTCTACTAAAATTGATCTCTATAAGCATGTTTTCAACATGATAATTTTCTTTCCTGAACTAAGAATTATTCTTCCCCAAATTGGAGAACATCATTTCTAGGCACATAAACTTTAATAAGAAGTTCAAATAAACAAAATGTTTGGTATTTTCTCTCTATTACCTATTTCCAAATTGGATTGCACACTTATGGCCACTTTCCATTTCTTATTATTCTCCCTTCAGCCTCACCTCTGAGAGAAAATCATTTGAATATAACTTCTTAACAGCAACAGGATTTCCATTTGTTGTAATCTGATTGTGTTCTGCTTGAGTTTTAAGATAATGCCCATTTGCAGAGCACAGTTTGCTTTCCTCTGTTGTTTTCCACTACTTAGAAAAAATGGTGCAAAACATTTGAAAAAAAGAAATCTGTACCTTTAACAATATTATTTGTTTGTCATATGCAGGTAAAAGAAATCTAGATTTTCTGAAACTTCATTAAAAGTATCAATATTAAAAGTGAAATCATTAAGAACTGTTATATTTTCATTCATGCAGTGCTTAAGTTTCTACATGTAGAAAACAGGCCCTGCACATGTCACTGTTAAGCCAAATGTACTTAAAATTGGAAATAATCTTGGGTGACGTATACTTTGGTTTTGATTCAATATTTGCCTTGTGTGCAAGGAGTTTGGCAACCATTGAAGTCTTTTCACTGCACACAGAGTAGTGGAGAGCAGTGTTGCCACTGGAGTCCATCAGGTTCAGATCAGCAACATTTTTCAAAAGAATACTCATACTTTCCTCAAGTTGATATTGTCAGGCACGTGGGTATTTTTCAAAAAAAATGAACAATGAAACCTGGTGAAACTGTTCTAAGAAGGAGGGAGGGGGAAAAGAGAAATATGGAAGGGGGGAAGCTAATTAAGATTCATTGTAAGCACTTACGCAGATATCACAATGTACCCCATGTGCAACTGTAAAAGCTCATAATAAAAAATGTTAAATTCCAGATATTCAAGAGAAACATTCCACAGGTTTCATAAATTACTTATATTTAAATTAGATAAATTCATTTTATTTTAAGCATTTTTTTGAGACAAGATCTCATGAGCTTTGAGTCCAACCTAGCCTTGAACTTGGTATGTGACCCAGCCTTTCTGCGCTGGAGTCTTCCTGCCTCATCCTCCCAAGTACTGGGACTACAGGTTGCACAAATAACCATGACTATGTAAGCATTTAAATCAAACTTATCTCCTCCTGAATCAACCTACCTTTATCAGTACAGTGCTGTGTTCATTATCACAAGCATCAATCAGACACTTCTTCTATACAAGGAGAGTCAAACATCTGGATGGCCATAAGCACAGACAGAGCAGTTTTGTGGGATGAGAGAGCTTTTTATAATCCCAGATGAAAGTACTCAAAATTATCCATGTAGTTGTAGACATGAAATAACATGTAATTAATATTTCAGAATGTAATTAATTTCAGAACAATGGTTAGCCTATTTGATCAAATTTGGTTTGATTTTGCTTGCACTGCTGGTGATAGAGCACATGGGCTCCCTCACACAAGTCAAGTTCTCTACCATTGTGCTACATGCCCACCCAGAGCAGCCTGTCTGAATAAAAGAAGTACAGTCTTTAGATTTAATGTTACTTGGAGGTCAATACTACTTTGAGATGTTATCTACTAGCTATTTCTTAGTATTTCTGTGAAGACAGTGAGCCAACTTTCTCTTCCATAAAATGGAGATTCAAAATAGCAGTTATGTTACAGAATACAGTGTGATTCCTCAGCCTATGGGAACTATTTACAATAGTTTCCAGCACATGTCAGCTCACTACCTGTGAAATATTATAATCATTATATTAATACTACTAACAAATACAGCATTTCAGTTAAGCAAAATAATACAATTGCGCCTATTCTACAGATGTGTTTTTGGGACTATGATTTCAATGAATCTAAGTTTATGTTTTTTAGTTGTTTTTATTTTTTTTAATTGCCACAGTCTTAGTTATATTTCCCAGGGTGGCCTTCAAATCAAGATCTTCCAATTTCAGCTGCTTAGTGACTAGCATGTCAGGCAAGTTCACCCTGCATGATTCAGATGCCTTTTTAACATTTCTATTAGTGTATATTAATTTTTCAAAGGGTTTTCATTGTATATTTCTGTTCATGCATTTACCATACCCTGATCAAAAATGTAAAAGTTGTTGACTGTTGTCTGCCTGAATTTGGAACAAATTGAAAAAACAAGGTGAGTTTGATGTTTTAAGGTGGGGAAAGTTGCCAGTGGACTCTAATCTCCTTCATCAGAAGTAACTGACCTTAGTTTTAGAAAATCCAAAAATTGCCAACTAACATGCTTACAAAGATGGTTGGCTGATCAAGATGGCACTGAGTAACTCTTCAGAACTAGACCCACTAATGTGTAAAAAGGCACATGAGGAATATGTAAAATTTACTGAGGACTGAACACAGTACACTTAGAACATAGTGTGAAAAAGCTTCAAAAAAAAGTGCATGAATCATTCTTCCTATTTAAATGATTCCTCACTAAAAAATGAATACATGGGTATACAATGACATAACATGTAGTAATGGATTTTATCTGAATTGTTTAGCCCAATCTGATATATTGTGGGAAATATTTGTCTCATTATGCAGTTTTCTGCAATATATATAATAAAAAGAGATTTAAATGTATACAAGAAAAATAAAACACCGCATATACTAAATTGTGGTAGTAAAATAATTTTTCAATGATCAATAAAGTTCTAGAGGGGGAATTATGGGTGGATTTGTTTTGCTGCTCATAACACAGCTCAGCCACTAGACCTCTCCAAGTTGTGCAGGTCCCAGGTGCCTAAGCTCCTGTGTTGGGACAGTGCAGCATCGTGAGTGAAGCCACACCCACCCCTCTCCCTTCCCATCAGCTGTCTCTCCTCCTTTCCCTCTTTTCTGGGGCATGTCTGGGAAGGAGGTACTCTTTTCACACTGCCTGCCTCCCCTGGATGATCACAGATCATGCCTTCACTCCCAAGCTCTGTCACCTGTTCTTCATATCAGTGTCATTCACACCATGTTTCCCGCCTTCCAGCATTCTCTGCACTTTGGCACATGGCTGCTGCTTGCAGCCTTGTGCATTTTTCCCACAGCTTTGTAGCTGGTGAGGTATCTGGGTGTGGGGTTGCTTTCAGCCTACCCACCCACACAACCACAGCACAGGAAGGTCCTCTACCAGTGGGTTGAAGAGCCTGAAGGCACTGGGCATTGGCTTCCTGAGGCAGATGGCTTCAAGGCTGGGTCACAGGCCTCACAGGCACCTCCCTTCTACTCCTTCTGCTTTTGGAGACCTCAGGAACAGAATATTATTGCTTATAGTGAGCCAACATGGACTCAATACTGTCACTTATAATGAATGGAGCAAGTCTCTTCTCTGCATCCCCACAGAGAAGCTGCATGGTTATAGTACCTGTCAATTAGTAGGTACTCCTGGCCTAGCAATGCTGGTAGCAATGCTGGTAAACAAAGGTAGACTGGAGCCTGTGCAAGTACGCCTTTGCCAGTAGTGACAATACTAATTAAGCACAATACTAGTACAGATATACCACTAAACAATGGAGACACACCTAAACAACAAAAGACAGGAATGAAAAACTGGTCACACTAAGGGAAGTGTATCATAAGGAAGTAAAGAAGGTGAATAAGGTTGATGTACAGTTTATACAAGAATGAATATAGATTACTTCCCCTTGTGCCTCTTTGTTTGGGGTTTTTGAATAATTGCCAAGGACTTGGTGGTGATTGAGCTCTGGTGCTTTTTTGTCAGGCAAAATGAGAATTATTTGACCTGATGCTTAAAATGTCCTTACAGTCCTGGTACTAGAGAAGGTGGACAGGCTATTAAAGGCAAGCTTTGGAGCGTGGGCTTCAGGATGTACATGGTGAAGCAGGACTTTTGGTTAAAAGGTGGATTCAGATTTGCTGGGTTCCCAATGTGCTGCCTTGTGTCTCTGGAGATGTGTCCTTATCCATCCTGGACATTCTTCCTTTGCTGATGTGGTGGATGTACTTACATTCTCATGGATAGTGAAATTAGAAGAGAAGCATGATGACCTTGTCTAGAGATGTAAAGATATTCTTCACTTCTCTCATGTGGTGGAACAGTTTGAGGGGGACATAGAGCAATGATGAAGAAGGGACAAAGATACTCTGCAGGGTATGAAAAGCAAAGGCAATCCTGATCAAGCTGGACTGACTGCAAAAATCTGTTCCTTATGTTTGCGTGCCCATTTAATTCCTCACAGTGACTTTTCACATGCCTTTCTTTGTTTTATTTTTCCACAAAATCTAAAGGTCAAGTTAATTAATGATGCTTAAAAATAAGCTACCATCATTAGAAAAACAGGTAATGTGCCTTAACAAATTGGATTCCTAAAAACATATGACATGGATAAAAAAAAACAACCTTTAAAAGCAGTCTATAGTATACAAACATACTAATGAGTGATGTAAATGCTCAATTTAACATTAAAAAACTTAGTTATTTGAATGTACACAATTCATAACAACTTCTTGATTATCTAGCAGTATTAAAAAATTGAATTTTTATGTTAACACAAAATGAGGCCAAGTTGTGTACATTTGTTTCTCACAGAAACAAAAAAATTCCTCAAGAACCTCTTTTTTTCTTAATATTGCTGTGCTCCACTAATGTATTCTATTTTCTCTACTATTCATCTCTCTACTTATTCTGACCTTGCACCCAAACATGGCAGGCAGAGAATGCAAGAAGCCCAAGATTCTATACTGGCTGTTTGCAAGGGGGAAGTAACTACAGTAAATGCCACAATGGTTTTACTTGTTAAAAAAGAGAAAAACTAACTTAATTCTTCTCATGGTTGAAGGAAACAGAGCGTGGGATGTCTACAAGGCCCAAGGACCCAGGGATAGCAAATTATGAGCAAAAGAATTATGACCAAAGTCCAGAAGAGGTAAAGTCAGCTGGACCTTGTGCCATTCTGGTGTTTGCTTCTAATGGGAAGAGTACATTTCTCAAATCATTGTGGCTATGAAAAGAAGACCCCCTGCTCCTGAAACTTCAGAGGATGTACCATCCATACCAGTAAGACTGCAAAATCAAGGGTTCTCAAGAAACAATTACAATGAATGACAGAAAAGGAGAGAAGAAGGGAGATGCTTGTCCAAATTGGCCTGGGCCAGAACAGGCCAAGAAAGAAGAAACTAAAGGAGAAGAACCTTGGTTCTCATCATTTCAACAAGCAGCACTCAATGAACTTCATCTTACTCTTCAACCAAGTTACAAAAAGAGCTCTTTAATCATTACGTTCTCCTATAAGTTCACTAGTCACATCAATTGAAATGGTTTCAGAACTGTAAGTGCTAAACCTCAATGTGTATTTTCTTTCTCCCCAAGGATATTAACTATATATATAGTATGTAATCATGTCATCTGTTAAAATGTAAAATTTAAAGATTATGAATAGCTTTATTAATGAAATTTATAAGAAACACTGAGATGTTCTCCCTAAAAGAGGAAAAATAAACTTTCATGTCTGTATTTTAGGATTTCACCTCCTCAGAGTTCAGTCATTAGGGTGCTATTACAGCTCTACTGTTATTAGCTCCAACCAATCCCACTTTGTGGTTGGGAATCGGATCTTGCTATTGGCTACTTCAAAACTTTAAACTACCTACCTTATGACATCATTCTCCCATGAAGCCTCCTGCCACCTGGTAGAATCTTGGGGTTTCCATGGAGTTGTCCATAAACAAATTTGATTCACTGCAAGTGACCAGTGACCAGTGATCAGTTACAAGTGACTTTTGGACTTGACACATGCTCTGTTCAGCTTCAGCTACACAGACAAGTATCATCTCCTCATCTCTTGTATCTGCAGTTGATGTTAACACTTTTCTGACCATGTTGGGTAAGGAAAGAAATTTTTTAAAAAACAGCCTTTTTAAAACTAATGAAAAAATTAGATTTCCTCACGGACCCTAAATTTAGTAGTGGAATCAAAACAGCTTAGAATAATAGGGGGGAAGTATTGAACTACATGCATGGGAACATAATTTCAATTTTGGATTTGGCTTTTACTAGGTATGTTACTTTGGACAGATTGTATACTCACTCAGAAAATGTTTTTTATCTGTTACATGAGGATGACGTATGGCCCATATTCTGTTCCTTTCCCTCCTCTAATACTGAGTCTAAAGGGCATGTGAATAGTGAAATCAGAATTATCAAGAGTGTTACTTTGAACAGAAACAGAGAAAACCCTAGATGGTATTAAAAATTTAGTACTATATGCCAAGATGTTTCATCTAAAACAGTCTCCATCCACTAATAATTCCACTTCAATATTTCAAATAACACTAATCAAAAATGTTCATGGGTTTTGGAAATTTCTGTTGAAAGTAGGTGAAAAGAGAAATAGGAAGAGAAGAGGGAGAAGACTTAGTTATCAGAAGAGAACATTTTCTAGAGGAAGAAAGTTTGGGATAGTTTTTATTACCCATAGGCTGAGAGTAAGTGCTGGGAGTGAAGAAAATATAAAAGTGAAGGAAGGAAAAAAACCTAACAATGAAGGGGATACAGAGTGGGGAGACATTCTCAAGGAAAAAGAGATGGTCTGGGACAGAATGTTGAAGAGAACAATTTTTAAATTAACACTCAAAATTTATAGAGTGAAATCCACTCAGAGCAAAGGAAAAACTGAAGTCAGTTTCAGCAAATGCTTGCATTGATGGACTAGGAAGGTAAATAAGGAGAGAACAGAGTATCACCCATAAAAGCAGTTTATCAGAAAAGTCACAATGGATCTCATTTTTCCACTGACTCTGGACACAGATGACAGTTCACAGTTTTGAATATGAACATTTTAGAAATGATTCTTCCAATAAACACACTAAGAAAGGAGGCTATAGAGAAGGCTGGTGTAACAATTTTCAGTGTCGTATTTCATTATGATTTTTTAAATGCATGGATTTTTTAAAATCATGCATCCTAACTTGTATCAGAAGTAAGTTTTAAGTTAAAGCTACCTTTCATCTTTTCTGTAATATTTTTCCTTTTTTGGCACTACTGGGGTTTGAATTCAAGTTATAACATTTGCTAGGCAAGCACTCCATCAGAAGAGCTATGCTTCCAGCCTAATAATTTTCTCCCTAAAACAGAGATACTAATGTGAATAACAGTTTTGAGACACAATCTTCAAAAGAAAAAACTTTCTAAGAATAAAAAGTCAGTCTCCACAACTGTAATTCTACATTTATCTAAAACAGTGTTGTGAGGTCTTTTATTTTCAATATTTTAAAAAATTGTTTTGGTCTGAAGGTGTAGCTCAAGGACAGAGTGCATGCTCATCAATTATAAGACCTCAGTTCATATTTCATGAAACCCCACCCATTATTTTTTCATTGTTTCAGTTGAATTTTAGTGGTAATTTTTTCATATTTCAAGGGTGATATATTGTGGTAAGTTAAAGATAATTATTAACTAGCTTTTGAGGATAAATATAGAAACTTTCATAATACTTTTTAAGTGTTATTTTTCTGATTTTCATGTGGCTATATTAATTGAACTATCTGTCTAGTAGTATTAATATCTACCACATGGTGGATAATATGCAGAAAAATATGTATGAGCACCCTAATGGAATTCCTTTACATTTATTTCCTTACTCTCCACTTTATACCATTTTATTTTGATTTGTTTTGTATTGTTTTGTTTTTGGTTGGGGGATGATGTCTTGCTATGTGGCTGAATCTGACCTGAAACACTTGGGCTCAAGCAACCCTTCCACCTCAGCATTTCTGAGTTCTGTGGCTATAGATTCACCCAGATTTATACCATTATTTATGGAAATGTTGGTCTATGTAAAGTATGGCTCCCTAAATGTTTACATTTGCTACATTTATCTGCCCATTACACCCTTTTTAGTTATATAGATTTCAGTGTGTATGTAGTGGTTAGAAATATATTCAAAATAAATCTAGGTGGGGTGGTTGGTTCCTGTAATCCCAGCTACTCAGAGACTGAGGTGGAAAGACTGTAAATTTAAGAACAACATGGATGACTTATTGAAACACTGTCTCAAAAAATTGTTTTAATCCAAAATCATTCTCTATTGTGGGTGTTTTTTAACCTAATAGTATTCACTAAACTAAAGTAAATAACATACATTTTCATAATATTATTTGGGTGATAACTTCATTTATTTGTAAATTTATTATGCTTTGATGCTACTAATTTTCATTAATATTTATTTATTTTAAGTTCTTTCTTGTTTGTTTTTGCACAGCTTACTATGTATTCCTCCATACAAATCATGTATAAAGGTCACTTTTATTCTTGGATTAGTTATCACTATTATTATTGTATGATAGTGTTCAATAATAATACATGAATTATTGATAATAATTCAATAATAATGCACAAATAACTTGTCGCTGAGAAAGTTTAAATAGATTTTTTTTCCCAAAAGGCATTTTTTTAACACACTAACTCTCAAGTAGTCATTCTGACT
Organism: Castor canadensis; assembly: GCF_047511655.1. Classification (NCBI taxonomy): domain Eukaryota; kingdom Metazoa; phylum Chordata; class Mammalia; order Rodentia; family Castoridae; genus Castor; species Castor canadensis. Next base: position 46,192,702 of record NC_133400.1, on the reverse strand, counting down.
TAGGATAAGAAGTCAGACTTTAAGAGGTGAAACAATGATGCTTTACATTTACCACCTGCTCTGTCTTGTAAGTGAACTCTATGAGATGACATGTGACTTGCACAAAGAGAATGAGACAGTGAAGGTAAAATTGGCAATTGCGTACTGTTTCCTTCCTTCCTAGTTTTCATTGTTTCCACTTCCTTACTTCCTTCTTCATTTTTTTCATTCTTGGCTGTATTAGGGCAGGGCTTCATGACTGGTAGGCATGTGCACTACCATTTAAGCAACACTGACAGCCATTTTAGCTCTAGTTATTTTTGAAATGTATCTCACGTTTTGCCTGTACTGCACAGGATTGTGATGCTTCTATTTGATGCATCCCACCACAGATCAGCTGAGAGGCATGTGCCATAATACACAATTGGTTGAGATGGAATCTGTTGAACTTTTTTTTGCTTATTCTGGTCACAAATCACAATACTTCAGATCTCATCCACCCATGAAGCTAGAATTACAGGCTTGAGTCATGGCCTCACTAGTAATACTAGTTTGTAATGAATAAGAAAACAAAAAACAATTATTAAAACTTCTATTTCTCCTGGTTTTTGGTCTTTTTACAGAGGGCAATATCCTGGTAAGAGAGTAAGATTCTATAACCTGACACAGATACCAAGGGGATGTTTTGTTGTGGTACTGGGTTTGAAAGCAGGACCTTACGTTTGCTATGTAGGCACTCTACCAAGTGAGCCACTCTGTCAGCCCTTTTTTGTGTTGGATATTTTGGAGAAAGAGTCTTGCTAACTACTTGCCTGGGCTGGCTTCAAACCATAGTCATCCTGATCTCTGCCACCAGTATAGCTAGGATTACAGGCCTGTGCTACTAGTTCCCAGCACAAGGTAGATCTTGATGGGAGAAACTGAAAGCATAAGTCTGAACTCTCAGGTCCTCGGTTTCTTCACTTCAAATATGGTAATATAACAAATATTCTAAGTGTGTCTTAGTCCTAAAATGCTACAATTCTAGGAGATAGCTATGAAATCTTACTAGTGCAAGCTTGAGGAAAAAGGGTAAAGAGAAGGTTGCTTTAAGCCCAGGGAACAATGTAGAAACTAGGTCACTTTGGGTCTTCTGTGCCCAAACTGAAGAAAAGGCAGTTCATCAGAAGAGGACCAAACTGTTTCAACAGTTACAGCCATCCTACACTGTTTGATATTTGGTATCTCAGTGACTATTGGTATTAGAAGATTTGGGTTTACAATTTCCTTAAGATAATACTGCTAAGCACATAAAGTGAGATTTTTTCAATCTCATCAGTTTTCATTACCTTCTTTCTTCCTACAGAAATTTTCCAAAATCCACCTTTACTTGGCATTGAAAATTCTTTCCAGGTCTCTCTTTCTGCAGCGAGCAATGCTGCATCCCTAACAGGAAGAGTCTGCAACTTCTCCAGAGATTCTGGTCCAGATGTCACTCCAGCATGGCTAGTGTCATCAGGCTCTGACACCTCTTTCCAGTCACTCATGGGTAGTGCCTACCTTTATCAATATTCTAGCATAACCATGTTACCTGAAGTTACTGGCCAGACCCAGATCTCTACTTCAACTACCAACATAGTGGTGTCCTTGTATCCATCATTGCCTGCTAACTTTGTTCAAGGGACACCATTTCAGATTCCAAATCAAGGACATATCCTGTCATTTCACTACCAGGAAAGAAGTCAGTACTATTACTATAGTGAAAACACATTGGGGCCTAAGATATCTCTAGAATTTGGCTCCTGCCTGGAATCCTATGGCACTGTTCCAAACAGAGGGAGTAGGGCCCCTGTCCCTCAACCAGAAATGGTGATGGTCCTAAAGAAGGTTCAGAGTCCAAACTTCCTAACACCAGTTTCCACCTCTGGAACCTTCCACTCTGGGACTGCTCAACCCATCACAACATGGAGTTTACAAGGTGAGTAAAAAGGCAAAAAATGGGAAAGAATAATTACTATTCAAAAGGAGAGTCATATCTGCAGATAGGTGGTGGTTAGTCCACAGAGAGGGTAGATTTCTCTACCCTATCTCTGGGTATATTTCAACCACTATTCTCACTGAGCACTCTGCAGTTTCCCATTCTATATAAGCTGGAGTGATGAAGCCATGGCAGCAGTGGTAAAGCACATGACTCATGAGGTTAGGCCTTAGGTTCAAACCCCCAAAACACCAAAAATTAAATAAATAAATGTGGAAATGCAGAAAACTGTAATGTCCATCCATGACTCATTTAAGAGTCCCTCAGAAGCACACTGAATGTGGCCTCACTAACCTGGTAAACCCCTTACACTGTAATTCTCTTCCTTGATCTATTGGTTTGATTTCTTTGGAAAACACCTCAAAATCTTCAAATTCATACTCAGTTTAATTTTCTTTAATTTCCTTGTTTTAAGTGATCCTATTCAAAGGATCTTTGTGAGCACAGACCATTTCCTTCTTTATGTACATGATAAGGAAGAACTCCCCTTTATCTCTTAGTCAGTGGTACACTATATTATCCTGTTCATAAGGAAGGAAGAGAAAATTGAGTGTACCATTAGAGAATGCTAGTCTTTATAAAACTTGATATTGTTGCTTGTGATTAAAACCAGTGAAGGGTGAGGAAGTTATCTACTATTAATCCACACCCCAAGCACAAAATATTTCATCTTTTTAAAAATTGCTTTCACTTTTTACTTATTTACAGCACTCCTGTGAAATATAAAGAAAAATGACATCAATAGACAAGCAGTAGCAACTCAAGCAGTCTCCACCTATTGCCTAACACAGGTTCCTATCCATGGTCTTAAGAACTATCAATAAAAAAATGCTTTCCTCACTGTTGGCAGGAGCTTGGTTGCTGTGTTAGTGTGTATGCAGGATATTCTACTTACCAGGGACTGTCTTCTTCCTTGAGTACTTTTTAGTGATGGAAATTTCCATGTGGAAGGAGACTTCCTAGGATTGCAAGCTCCAAGCCTGACATTTTGTCTTCCACAAACTCCAGAATTCCTCAAGTCCTGAAGTAGTATAAATGCTCAGTACTTGAGAGTAAACAACCATGTGAACATGGAGACATTTCATTAATAACTCCAGTCCAAAGTTCTATGAATATCTTGGCATTGTCTCCAATCCCATACACTAAACAAGTAGACAAAGAGAATTTGGTTGAAATTAAAACCAAGCTTTCAAAGTCTCGGGAAGCCTCCTAGAACCCAATAAAAAGAAAAATCTCACTCCTCATGCACTCCTTCAGATATTCATCAACTTCTGGCCCACATTCACCTTTTGGTTTAAGAGGGGAAGTCTAATTCTGAAAATGCCCTAAGTATTAATCTCTATATAAACAACTGTTATGTCTGCAATACCTACCGTTTTTAGGTAATACTGCTCAGTTAAACTCCAGAGGGAGGGGATCATGTGAATAAATGAATAATTAAAAAAACCTCAAGGTCAGTGAATAGCAAAGTTACAACAGCCCAGCTAACAAGTAAGCTAGACAGAGCATAGAAACCTAGACATCTAGGAGATAAGAGAGGATTAAAAGCCCAAATAACTGATAAACACACTTGAGCAAATCTCAAAGTAGAAACATATGGAAAAAAAGAAGTTAGGGGAACATAACCCCATAAGCTTAACAAGTCTGACAATAGAGGATTTGATGAATTGGTAAGGGGATGAATCCTCCATTGCTGAGGTCAGATTGATGATAAGCATTTTTAATGAGCTTAAAGAGGACAAACAAAAACAACTCAAAAAATCCAAAAGGAACATGTATTTTCAATAAATTAGAAGATACAGAAACAACTAAGAGAACTCAAAGAGGATTTCAACAAACACCTAAAGAAAACCTAGGAAAGTAAAAAAAAAGAATGAAATGAAATGAAGACAGTAAAAGATGTGAAAGAAGAGGTTAACAAAGACATAGAAAATCTCAAAGAAAAAGACTAAACCAGAAATCTCCTTAGGTCAAGTAAAAATACTGTTGAAAACTACTCCAGCAAAGTAAAACAAGTGGAAAAGAAAATTTCAGAGCTCAAAAACAAAATAGATATTAAAGGAAAAACAAAAGTACAGAACAGAGATGCAAAAGGAATATGGAAGAACTGTGCAACTCCATCAAAAGCCCAAACCTGAAGCATGGGCAGTGCAGGAGGAGGAGAGGTACAATCTAAAGGCACAGGAAATATATCAACAAAATAATAACAGAAAACTTACCAAAACCGAAGGAAAAGAACCCAATTCAGGTGTAGGAACTCTCTAGGACAACAAACAGACAGGAACAAAATAGAATCATAGCATACTACAGTTATAATACTTAGCAAAAAGAATAAGTAAAAATATTGAAGGCTGGAAGAGAAAAAAAATCAAATAACATATAGAGATAAACCCATGAAATTAACAGATTTTTTACAGAAACCTTCAAATCAAGAAGGGCATAGAGGGAGGTATTTCAAGCACTTAAAAAAACACTATTTCAATCTGAGGATACCCTACCCAGCAAAGCTATCATTTGAAATTGAAAGAAGAATAAAACCTTCTATGATAAACAGAAACTAAAAAGCGCTAAACCAGCACTCCAGAACATTCTCAAAGGAAACCTATGCATTGAAAATGAGAATAAACATAATCATAAAAGGATGGTAATTATTATATACCAAGAGAATAGCATAGAATTTATTCCACACACACAAACTCTTACACAACAAAAACGACTAAATGAAAGGGATCATCACATCCCTCTCAATATTAGCAATGTTAATGGCATCAACTTCTTCATCAAAAGACATCAATTGACAAATTGAGTTAAAAAGGAAGACCTAATGATTTGTTGTTTACAAGAAATTCACCTTACAGAGAGAAGCAAACATTGGATTAAGATGAAAGGGTAGGGAAAGATTTACCAAGTTTAATGCCCTCAGGCAAGAGTAACTGCTCTTACATCTGATAATATAGACCTCAAATCTAAATTCATAAGTAGAGACAAGGTCACTTCATACTAATAAAATGAGCAAAAAGACCACAAATAAATGACTTCATATTACCCCTCAAAATATGCTGTATTGTATTTTTTATTTTTGTTTAGTTCAAAATGCTTTCTACTTTTTCTTTTGATCTTTTTGACCTAGGGCTGCTTACCTAGGAATTGATTTGCTTCCAAATATTCAGGTATAAGCCAGAGATTTTTTTAAAAATTGATTATTCTAGTTTGATTGCTTTTTGATATGGAAACACACTCTGCATGAATACATAATTTTGACTTAATCCTTCTTATTAAGATTCACCATATGGTTGTAGATTGTGCTCTATTTTAGTAAAAGAAATGGTGTTGTTCAAGTCTAATATACTCTTGCTGATTCTTTACCTATATATTCTATTACTTACTGAGTAAGGGGTAGTGAAATCTCAGATTATATTTAGGATTTTTCTACTATTTGCACTTCTATCAGTTAGTCTTGGATTTTGATGCTGTTACTGGGTACATAAAAAATCAGGATTGTACGTTTTTTTGATTAATTGATCTTTTTATAATTGCAAAGTGAACTTTTTTGTTACTAATAGTAGTTTTTACTATAAAATCTACTTTGATGTTAGTGTAGTTATGCCAGCTCAGCACTTTTATTCTTATAGTTGGTTTTGTTTGTATAGCTTTGACAAAGGAATCAAAAGCTTACACAAATGTTGTTGGGAAAACTGGATTTCCACATGTAGAAGACTGAAGCTAATTTCCACTCACCTAGTATAAAAATAATACTCAATGGATTAACAATCCTAATATATGAGCTGAAACTTTGAAACTAGTAGAACAAAACAGAGAAATCCCTTGAATATTTAAGCATATGTAATTCTCTTATAAGTAAAATGATCAATTGCTCAGAAAATAAGTCAAGAATTAAAAGATGATACCACATCAGACTAAACAGCTCTGCACAGCAAGGGCAACCAACAACAAGAATCAAAGCAAAACCTATAGAATGGAAGAAAATCTTTGCCAGTGAATCATTAGATAAAAGATAAAAAAGCCATAATATATAAAGAGCTTACAAATTAAATACCAAAAGAATGAGTAATTCAATTAGTAAGAGGCAAATGAATTAAACAATTTTCAAAGGAACAAGTATAAATGACTAACAAATACATAAAGAATATCTATAACTATAAAGAAATTGATAATATCTTTACCTATAAAACAAAGAATCACTGAGATTCCAGCTCACTCCAGTCAGAAAGGCTATGATTACAAAAACAATCAGCAAATGCTGGTGAAGATGTGGGAAAAAGGGGATACTTTTTACATTCTTGGTGGGAATGTAAATTAGTTTAACAATGATGGAAAACTGTATGGATGTTGCTTACGAAAATAAAGAAGGCAATACAAATGATCTGCTTCAAAACTTCAAGGCCTATAACCAAAGGAAAGCAGGTGACTATGCAATGGAGATACCTGCACACTAATGCTTAAGGCAGCAGTATTCACAATAAGCAAACTGTGGAATGATCCTAGGTTCCCATGATCCAATGAATGGATAAAGTAAATGTGGTTTATTTACACAATAGCATATTATTCAACCAGAAGAACAAATTATGTACTTCATAGGAAAATGTTTGGAAACTATACGTCATCATGTAAAAGGAAATAAACCAAACTGAGAAAAACAAATATTGCATGCTGTCTCTCATATTTTAAGGGGCAGAATCTACCCTTTAAAAATAAAAGGAATGTAGAAAAAGTTTTACTTTGAGGTGGGTGCCAGTGGGAAGGATGTGAAAGGAAAAGTTGTAGTCAAGGTAAACATGGTCAAAGTACTTTCTACACATGTATAAAAATACAAATGATGAGCTGGAAACAGTGGCTCACACCTGTAATCCTACCTACTCAGGAAGCAGAGTTTAGGACGATCACAGTTCAAAGCCAGAACTAGAATATAGTTTGGGAGAACCTATCTCAAAAACAACCATCACAGAAAAGGACTGGTGGAGTGGCTCAGGTGTAGACCCTGAGTTCAAACCCCAGTACCTCCAATGAAAAATACAATGATGAAATCTACTAAAATTGTTTTAAGAAATGGGGGTGGGGATGAGTGGAAATGATAGATGGAATGAATTTCAACAACTTACATTGTATGAAAAAATGGAAAAATCATATGAAACCCCTGTGATTAACTAATATATGTTAATAAAAATGAGGAAAAAAGAAAAATTTGGTGGGATTTCAGTGGTACTGCATTGGGAAGAACTAATTTTCTTTAGGACCAATGGATATTTAGTGGGGTTCTTTTAAAATGTGTTCACATATTCCTTGATATTTCTCCTAGAACATTCCCATTATAGAATATGAGCTGGCCTTTGTAAATGATTTCTAGTGAATATCATGGACCTTCTTTGTGACCTCTAAGGCTAGGTTAGGGAATATGATATAAATCCCACATGACTCTCTCTAAGAAAGCTGCCCTTCAGAGTGGATGGTAAGGGAGAGGGTGGGGGCAAGGGGAGAAATGACCCAAGCATTGTAAGCACATATGAATAATAAAAAAATTAAAATAAAAATAAAAGGAATACTGTCTGTTGCTTAGGCTTTTAAAAAAAGAAAGAAAGCTGCTCTTGGAATTAGGCTACCATATTATGAAGAAGTTCAAACCCCACAGTGAATCTTTATGTAGAGGCTCCTGCTACCACCACTGCTAAAGGCTCAGTCAAAAGTCAGCTTTACCAGCCAGGCATGTGAATGAACAAGACTTAAATGTGTCTACTCCATAGCTTCAAGTTACTCCAGCTGAGGCCAAGAGGAGATATAAACACTTGGCCTCTTGCCAAATTTGTTGGTTGGGAAAAATATTAAATGTTACTTTGGAACACTGAATTTGGAGTACACGTCAGGAAACTACAGATGCTGTTACTAAATGTGAGTCACTGTCATTTTGGAAAAAACTAATACAACAAACACATATAGAATGGCTTAGACAAGAATGTAGATGGAAGCAGAAATGACCTAAAAAAAGAGAAAGACATAAAGGCTCCAAAGGGACTGGGTGTGGAAGGCTAATGTGTCATTTTTACTCTTGAGAACAGTTTAAAATCATTTTTGATCACTCTTTAGCAGAGATTCAAACAAATGGCTGTACACCAATGTCCAGACCAGCATTTTTCATGGTAGACGAAAGTTTGAAACAAACCTACTTGTCCTTCAATGGATGAACAAGTAAAAATATTGTATGTAAGACAGCAAAAAAATGAAGTCACCTTTCCCATGGCACAGCTCCCTGCTGTGAAGCAAATTTCAGGCCATGACACAGAAGAAGGAACTGAAGTAGAGCCTACTAAATGCCCAGAACTGATGTGATGAAATTGAGAGCGTGCTGAAACAAGGAGATCATAGCACAGAATCCTGGAAAGCATCGAGTGATGCAGAGAGAGAACCCTGAAGATCTGCAGAGAACATTTGGAAGAGTAATGAAAACATATGTGTCCCAGAAAAATACTTGATTCTGAGGGAGAAACACCTGAAAACAGTATAGACACCGTGCCTGGTGTTCACACACTGCCAGAAAGACTATCCACTCCTTAGCTAACTTGGACAAGCTCGTAATTCACATTACAGTGGACAGAGTAATCAGAACGGACTTGCCTCAGCAGTGGGCAATGAGTCCTAGGTTGACTGGCCATTGCTCTGATACAACTAACAAATCATAAGAACAAGAACAAAAATTGTCACGCTTTATTAATAACTGAACCATATTCCAAAACAAAATTCAAAGATAGAAGTTGAGAAACAAAAGCTATTATTAAAAACCAGATTGAACTTGTGCAGAAGCAATTCAAGATAAATCAAACTGCATGATTAACAGACAAAAGTACATACAGTTGAACTTTGAACTTTTGGATAATCAAGACAACTTTAAAAAAAACTTTCCAGGTGCTGGTGGTTCACACTTACATTCCTAGATACTCAGGAGGCAGAGAATAGTAGGATCACAGTTCAAAGCCAACCTTAGCAAATAGTTCCCAATAAACTATCTCAAAAGAACAACATTTAAAAAATGGCTGCAGAGTAGCTGAAGTGACAGAGCACTGAACTAGCAATTGTGAGGCTCAGAGTTTAAGCCTCAGTGCCATCAAAGAAAAACAAAACTTGCAGATGAATCATGTTGCCTGGAAATATCAAAACCCTCAGTAAAAGGTATACCATGAATGAATAAGATAAATGTAAAGAGGTCTATTTTTATCATTTGTTACCATAAGCACATACAAATCTATTATAAAATATTATAATTTAGCAAAATATAAACCATCAAAACTTAATAGTCTGTGGAGTCATTGAAAGTCTAGAAAATGTAAGCAAGCATGAAGATGTCATACTACCTAACTGTAGTAGTGTAGTATTTCATAGCCACCTTCCAGTTGCCATTGTGATGAACTCAGTGTTTGCATGATCCACTTAAAACACCGTGGAGTGTTAACCACCTTGCTGCTCACAGTTCATTTCTTCCATATATTTACTACCACAGCAAAAGCTAATCTCACATATTTTGTACACCTTTACATATATGATACATACAACATAGCAAATATGTTAATCAGTTTATGTCATTGTAAAGGCTTCTAGTCATTAGAAAATTAATAATAGTCAAGTTTTTGAAGAGGGAAAATACACAGAGAATTTTACTAAAGTGGGGGGATTATCCATCCCAACCCTGACATTATTCAAGGTCATTATACATCAAAAATCATGTGAATTATGACTCTTATTTTGTAAGTGAGGTAAACTGAGGCTTGAACAGTGATTAGTCAAAGGGCAAACCATGAGCTATGACAATCAATTGGACTTCACCACTTCTGGTAATAAAAGTTCTATTTTAAATTAAAATAGTTTGTATGCATGGGCTAGAGGCGTGGCTCAAGAGGTAGAGCCTGGGAATAACCAGGTCCTGAGTTCAAACTCAAGTACCTCCAAAAATAGTTTGCCTGGAATCACAAAAGAAGTATTACAATTTTTCAAATTAGAAAATACACAAAATATGATATCTCAAAATCTTTACCTGTTTTAATTTATTTGCTCAAAAAATCTCTAGTGCTTAGATTAACTATTTTATTTATTTTTGACAGAAGATAAAAATGCAGAACACATGTAATTATGTGCTGTGCTTTGTATATAGTTTGATTGTGTATCCCAAAAGTTCACCTAACTAGAGGTTTCAAACAGGTATGAAAGAGAGGGCGTGCATCCTTAAGAAGTGGAGAGTTGTTGGAGTTCACTGGGGGCCCTGCTCTGACACAGCACTTGCACATGTCTTGCAAAATGAGGCACTTGTTGGTTGACTGATGAGAACCAAAACAAATTGTTAAAAAAGGGTAACCCCAACCCTTGAAACTCTCTCATCTGTCTCACCATGTGATCTCTCCCTATTGCACATGTTCCTTCCATGATGTGACATAGCCAGAAGTCCCTTTCGTGCTCTTTGGATTTCTAGCTTCCATGGCTATGAGGTAAATAAATTTCTTTTTAAAACAGTTTTTAAAAGCATGTGAAATGAAAATGATATAAAAATTTCAGTTGAAAGCTGGAGGCCAACTGCACTGCCTAAAATAAATATACTTTAATTTAAAGACAGAGATTAGTTTTAAAAAAAAAAGATAGGAAACATTATCACACCAAGAAAGAAAACTGAGCTAGAATAGCTGCATTAACACCAAAGCTGATATCATGGCAAAGACTACTGCCAGCAATAAACAAGGTCATTTTGTGACTATAAAAGGATCAATTAATCAAGAAGATGCACTTTCCTAAATGTTTATCCATTCAATAACAGTTTCAAAACACGAGACATAAAAAGAAAGAACTGTAAAAAGTACAAAAAAATCAAAGTATAATCTCAGATTTCACTATCCCTTATTCAATAAGTGATAGGACACATAAGCAGAAAATCATGAAGTGTATATTGGACTTGAACAACACCATTCCTCTTACCAAAATAGAACACAATCTACCACCAACAATAAATCTTAATAAGAGGGATTAAGTCAAAATCATGTAAACACGCAGATAATGTTACCTGATCAAAAATCAATAAAACTAGAAATCAATGTAAATCATATTTAAATAGTGATATGTCAAAAAGCTGAAAATAGAAACTAGAAAGCATTTTAAACTGAACAAAAATAAAAATACAAGACAACAAAATTTATAGAATGTAGCTTTCTCATTATTGCCTACTGGAAAGCTAACCCACCACCCACTCCAGCCTCATAAAACCATATATCTTGTATTATTCATGAGTTTTAACCCACTTATTTCCTCCATATCACCACTCTTGTTATCTAAGGACTTCCATAGATCATGACAATTCAGCTTTGCTCCTATATCCCTCTAAATATACTGGATCAGAAATGATGAATGCGTTTCATTGGGGTTTTCCATAAACTGAAAGTTGTAGTTTGTCTCCTGTGACAGGTATTACAGCTAACTTTTCTCTTGCTGAGTGCAGTCCATGACTTCACTCAAGCTCTTTAGCATTGATTTGAATGTTTGTCTACTGAACCACACACTGCCAGTCTAGTAACAAAAGACCACAATGCTACCCAGTCTTAAATAATCTTTGAGAATTCCGAAATAAAACAATACAGAAGATTGAATACTCTCAACCCAAAACTTGGCCTCAGATGCATAAATCTCAATGTAGAAACACACATTTCATGAAAACACAGTCAGTAAGTCTCCTTTAAAGCCAACAATGCCACAATACTTAACTAATAATAGTGAAGTGGAAGAAATTTCAAACAGTGAATTCAAAAAGCAAATGACAAGAACGATCAATGATATTAAAGAGGGATGTTTAAGAGCTGAATGAGTGCAGAAGATATAATCAACTAACTGAATTCAAAAAGAATTCAAACAAACAGATGAATGACATAAAGTAGACAATGCAGGATAGGAAGAAGGAATCCAATAAAGTTATAGAAAAAGCAAATTGAAATCTTGGAAATGAAAAATCTGAAATATCTGTCTAATAGAATGGATCCTTCTGAAAATAGAGTGTCATCAATTGAAAATAACATAGAGGAATTAGGTCAATCAGTCAAATTCAAAGAAAAATTAAAGAAAATATGATTAGAACATAAGGCCATCATAACACCAAAAAAAAGAAAAAAATCTATGGATTATTCATATAGAAGAAGAAGGGATTTAAGTCATGGCACAGATAACTTATTCATCAATATCACAACAGAAAATTTCCCCAATCTAATGAAAGACAGGGTCCTCCAGGTAAAGGAGGATTTTAGAACACCAAGCAAACAAGATCAGAAAAGAAATAAACCCACACATGTCATAATTAAGGTACTAAGCATTCAAATAAAAATATCAAAAGCTGCAAATGAGAAGCAACAATGTAGATATAAAGATAAACCTATCTGAGAAAAACAGCAGATTTCTCAACACAAACTTTAAACGTAAGGAGGGAGTATAATGATATATGTCAAGTACTAAAAGAAAACAACAATAGTCCTAGGTTAGCGTAGCCAACAAAAAGATCCTTTATAACTGAAAGAGAAATAAACATTCAAGGATAACGAAAAACTAAAGGCGTTCATGACTACCAAATTGACACTGAAGAAGATACTTAAAGGAATCCTATGCAGAGAAGAGGAAGATTAACAGAACAAAGAAAATATAAGAAAGAATAAAACCCACTAGACTAGTAGATTAGCAAACAAGCAATAGAGAAAGTAAACATCAAAAAAAGAACAAAATGACAGAAAAAGATACATAACTTTCAACAATAACACTGAATGTTAGTGATCTTCATTCTTCAATCAAAAGACACAGAATGATGAGTTGGAATAAAAGACAAGATCCAATGATAAAAATAAAGATTATATTATATTTTTAAAATAATATAATTATTACCTATAATTATTATTACCTATAAGAAATTCAAATCTCTGACATAAACAAACGTTGGAAGGTGAAAATTAGTGAAAGGGTGGATCCAACCAAATGGACCACCAAAACAGGGAGAAGTGGGAATACTAGCATCACTAAAGTGGACTTCAAACCAAAACTAATCAGAAGAGAAAAAGAGGGTCACTTCATGTTAATAAAGATAATAATCATGATGGAATAAGAATTGCTGACATATGTGTTAACAACATATGCTAAATGTGTGTGTACAAATCTTCACTAAACTCTACTAGAATTAAAAGCAGAGACAGACCCCTACACAATTAATGTGAGACTTCAATCCTCAACTTTCACCAACAGATAGAAAACATCAACAAAAAACTTCAGAACTGACACTATAGACTGAAAAGGTTTACCAGATAGCCTTGGAATATTTCATCCAACAGCTTCATAATACACATTCTTCTAATCTGCCATGGAAATTTCTCCAAAATAAATCATATTTAAATTATAAAAATAAAAAACCAGTATTACAATGGCAAATGATACAATATTCATAAAAGCTACATATGAAAATCAGACCTAATTTGCAGGCTAAACCAGACCTAATTCAAGGAAACATTGATAATTTTGCACCACCTTGGCACTCAAAGTCTGGAAAGGACATAGTTATCTTGTCTTTAACAGAAAAGACAAGGTACTGTTAATCTACCTAAACATTTATCATTTTATTCAAAGGTATAATCTCAGAATCTAACATTTTGAATGATCATAAATGTCACGAGTTTTCAAAGAACTTGGTGAAAATTCTTTATTTTCACATGATTCATGTACCTTGCCACATGGGATTTCATTGGATTTTGGGACATATTAAAAAAGTTAAAATTTGTTTAGTAGTCCATCTTGTTTATGGAATACTCACAAACACATTCGGTTGTTGTTGCTAATTTTGCATAATTTGAATTTATCAACATTTTATGTTTTTTTCCTACACATTTACATGTGGTAACCTCTATCCTGAGGTGAAATAATTCTAATTCACTGTACTTTCTAAGATATGTAAGAAACAGCTGGGCACCATGACTCCAAATACGGATGCACCATAGTTTACACAATATGAAACATATCTTCAGATTTATTGTCACTGCTCTTCTACATATGCCAACATTTTGCAAGACTAGTTTGTCAAAGAGCAAAAACGTCTTCTAAAAATTGAACTGCTCCTGGATTCTGTTTTTAAACAGTAACAGTTCAAAATCCACCATTTTACACATTTACTTTTGTTGCAGAGTACATTGCATGCTTTTGCCTTCTCTCTGTTTACTTGAAAATTCATAAGACATTCACATTTGTTATTGAGAGTAACTCTGTTCCACACTTTCACTGGTTGCTTTCATATGAAGGTAATTAAAAGTCTCACTTTTCAGTTTTTCTTTAATATAATTGATTTATATGAATATAATGGAAGGAAACCTAAAACTTGAATGTGGTTGAGGAGCAAATATAGTAATCTTAAGCTGCCTAAGGCCATTATGTGAAGGGGACTAGGAAGTAGTGAAGAGGTCTAGTATAGATGAACCAATGTGGGTTATAATACCAATGTGCATGGAAGCAATGCTAAGAATCTCTCTGTATAGCTATGTTCATTTAGAGAAATAGCAAAAATGCTATGTCTCTCTTATTATCTCTCATGTTTTCTCAACAAAATTGGAGAACAAGAAGGGGAGCAGGGGGAGAGGTGGCCCAAAAACTGTATGCACATATGAGTAAATATAAAAATGAGAAAAAGAAAGGAAGAGGGAAAAAATATAGCCAAAGTGAGCAGCTTTCAAAAAAATGATAATAATACAGTTTGGTAAGAAAGGATATAAGCCAAGAATAGTCTAAAACCATTGCATAAAACCATGTGCAAATTGTGACATAAAATCAATTGTAATACCTTACAATCTATAGCAGATTCATACAATGTAGTCCATTGAATTACTCTGAAACTCAACAAAATTAAAGCCAACAGAAATCACAAAATTGTACTCTTTACATTCATCATCCTTGCATTAAGAATCTGCACTTGACCTTAGGCTTTCATTTTGCAATGAATAGTTCATGTTGTTCCTTCATAAAATGGCTGTAAGCTATCTCTTAGTAGAAAGTTTCTTTATCCCTTCCTGTCATTTTCAATATCCATAATATACCTTTCAGAGACATGGCTTTGAGGTTTCTAGGACTGCATCGATAATTGCTTTCTAGAATAAGACTATGAAATTAAAATGCTAATTAATGAATTTTTACAAAAACATTTCATTACCATATATTAGTTGTATGGGGGGGATTCATTGTGACATCAAAGAGATCTCCAATATATAACCTAACCTAATGATGTATTTCAAGTTCTTAAAAAAACAAGGATAAGTCAATCCCAAATTTAGTACAAGGAGAGAAATAATCAATGTAACAAAATAATCAATGGAACAAAGAGTTGGTTCTTTAAAGGAATAAATAAAATTGACAAAGACTTAGAACACCCAAAGTAATAAGATTAGACACAAGAAGATAACATTACAACTGATACCATTAAAATTAAGGAAATCATTAGGGAGTGTTTTGAAAGTATATTGCCAAATAAATTTCAAAATCTAGCATAAATGGATAACTTTCTTGACATATATGACCCATCAAAATTGAACGAGAAGATACAAATAACACAAACAGATCAACAGCAAGCAATGAGAATAAAACGGTAATTAAAATCTTCTTAATGAAGAAAAGCCCCATGACCAAACACATTCACCACTGAGTTCTATCATACCTTGTAAAGAACTAACAGCTATGTTTAAACTATGCAACAAAATACAAACATAAGCAACAAATAAAAACTCATTCAATGAAAACAGGGTCAACAAAACTGGATAAGGATACAACAAAAGAAAAAAACTATAGGCTAAGATCTTTACTGAACAGAGTTCCCAAAGCCCCTAAGAAAATGCTTACAAATAAAATTCAAAAGCACATTTAAAAAAATCATACACCTTCAAGTTAAGTTCATGCCAAGGAGTCAAAGACTTCTGAACACATACAAACAAATAAATGTAAACCAACATATAAATAAATAGAACCAAGGGAAAGAATCACATGATCATCTCAACAGGTGCAGATAAAATCTTCGAAAATATCCAACATCACTTCATGATAACAAATGCACCTGCTCACACATGTTTATTGCAGCATTATTCACAATATCTATGCTATGGAAACAGCCAAGATGCTCTACTACTAATGAAAGGATTAAGAAAATGTGGTATTTACATATAATGGAATTCTATTCAGCCACAAAGAAGAATGAAATTTTTTTCTTTTTTAGGTAAATGGATGGAACTGGACAACAACAACACACAAAAAAAAGTATAAAAAAAGAGATGGGCAGATGGATTGAGCAGGGAATTATCAAAGGAGGAGGAACAAATGGCCAATAAATACATGAAGAAGGTGCTTAAGTTCCCTTGCCATATTTCAGTCTCTATCTTAGATTTCATTTCTTTTATTTCTGGAGATATTTTTGTACATCACTCATGTAATTTAATATTTTTACATCTTTCGTTTGTAGTTCACGCTGATAATTGTTACGTTTACCAGATTTTCATATAAATGAATGCCACCCCAGAAACTCCATGGGCCACCAGAATCTGTATCAGGGAGAAAACAGCACAGAAATAATAATATATATCATCACTCTGTATGTGAAGTAGTGCATATTTTCGTGCTCATTCATCTGTACACTGAACAAATGTAGAGGGCCTACAATGTGTAATACATTATACAAAGCTCTGCAGAAAAACAGATGAGACCCTGCTCTTAGAGAGCTAAATATGTTGTGGAAGAGAAAGAAAAACAAAATGACCACTATAAATTCAGATAGATGTTATGAGAAAATAGACTCCTGTGATTACATTGCCAGAGGGATTGTCCTGAGGAAAAGAAAGATAATTGAGAAATGAAGGATGGGCAGGAATTAACAAGGCAGAGGGTGAAGGGAATTCTAGATTATCTACAGAAGTTTTTGAGGCTGTTTTGCCTCCGATTCTACCCAAGATGATGTAGAAACAGATATTGATTTACATTCCCTCAAGAAAGAACCAAAATCAAAACCAACAAAAATACATGAAACAAAAATCATTTAAGAACTGGCTTCAGACAATGGATACAATTATACATTCTTAATGGGAAATAAATGAGGTATAACACCCCCAGTGTCACAGCTCCCTGTTTTGAGAGTGTATGCAGGCTATCATGCAAGTAGAAGGAATACAAATGGAGTCTACTAGACTCACTGAGATGAGAGAATGAAGAGAAACCAACGCAGATATGAGATAACACTATTCCCCACAAATCATGTGCAGACTAAAATAAATGCGTTTTTTAAAATGAAAAAAATACTATTTTTAACTTTACCAAATTATCTGAACTATAAATAATCTGATATGGAAAGATTTATACACTAAAACCCTCAAAATATTGCAGGGAAAATTAAATTCAACCTATATAAATACTGACAGATTTTGTTTTAGAGTCAAAAGATTCATTATTTGGTTAATTCTTCCCAATGTAATATATAATTCCCTGAAGGCTGGAAGGCATGTTTTTACTTGAACATATGGTTCTGAAACTCCTATGGAGTCCAGGCATCGCAGTGTCTTAGAGTTCTTCCCTACCATGCATCGTGACTTTAATTTCCAGCATACTCAAAAATTTTTTTAAATGTACAGAAAGGTAAAGTATCTACAATATCCAAAATAACAGTGAAAAATTATCAACAAAATAGCAGGGTAGGAGAGTATTTTGATGTATAACAAATCTGTAGTAATCAAATAAGGAGTCGATGGCATAAAGAAAGGAATATAAGTAAATGAAATAATTGAAAGGACAGATATAGACCTACAGACAAAGAGCCAACTTACTTCTGACAAAAGCACAATGTCAGTGCAGTGGGAAAAGCACAGCTTTTCTGATACATAGTGCTTGAGGACTAGAAAACTGTGTACACAAAATGAATATTGATCCACACCACAGGCCATATATAAAATGAATTTAAAATGGATTATAGATCATAATGTAAGGCAGAAAAATATAAAATTTCAATAGGAAAGAAAAGGGGGAAATCTTTGTGACTCTATTCAAAAAAGGATTCTTAAGCACATATATTTAAATCTATATTTTAAAAAATCCACATATTGGATTTCATAAAAAATTTAAAACTTTTAGTCTTTGAAAGATACTATTAAGGCTGGTGGTGTGGCTTGAGTGGTAGAGTATGTGCATAGCCCTGAGTTTAAACCCCAGAACCCTCAAAAGATACTGTTATCAGGATAAATATGTGGAGTAAATATAATAAAATAACTTATATTTATGAAGTAAGTGTTATAGTTGAAGCATATTATTTTACACAGTTAATATACACAAATAAAAATGTTCTATCCATAGGACAGAGAAATGGAACAGGATGTGTGGCTCAGTAAAAGAGCAATGACCTAGCATGTATGAGACCTGGTGTTGGAATGTCAGCACGGGAAAACAAACACTAAAGCAACAAAATGACAATCAAAAGAGGGAAATTTTCAAGCTACAAACTGAGTGAAGATCCTACTAAACATATCAATGATAAGGATATGGTATCAGGCATGTATAATGGCTCTTAAAACTCACCTAATTTGCAAAAGTGCAAAAGAATCTGAAAAGACAGTTCACCGAACAAGATACACAAATTGAAAATAAACACATGAAGATTTTGTATACCATACTGGTATACAAAATAGACATTTATTAGAATTGCTAAAATTAAAAAAATACTGTGTGCTTTGGAACAAAGGGAGGAAATGGAACTCACATTTATCACAGATGTGAAATGAAAATGGTCCAAATGCTTTGGAAAAATACATAGCAAATTATTAGTTGGGAATCTAAATGGGGAAGAAGAGACTTGTGGGCGATGGATTTGTTAACCATCTTGATTACAGTTTTTAAATACATGTTTAGCACATTGTCAAAATTTATCAAATGACACACTTTGTAAATGTGCAGTTCATCATATATCTAGAATATATAGTAAAAATATTGAAAACAAAATGTTCCGTGGTGAGAACAAACATCAGACTTCACTAGGGACAGAAAAATGCAGGATAAAGTAGTAAGAGTGAGATGTTTAATCTTAGGAAAAAGAGAAGAAGTAGCTGGGTTTTAAGAAAGAGGTTAGCATGATCAGGTCTAAGTTTTTAAAATGCACATATGAATGCAAACATGACCAATATGATAACACATTAATTCCCTATGGTGCAGTGCTAATCTATGTGTTACATATTACTGCAATATACATTAAAGCCCTTTATGCTTATGCAGTGCCCTAACTCTACACTTCATTCTGACTTGTTCGTTTACCTGCACAACATCTTTACAGTTAAGGCAAGGCTACTCATGACAGTCTATGACTATTTCAGATGATGAAGCTGAGTCATCAAGGTCTTCCACAGCTTTTATTTCTTTTCTGACCTATAAAATAAATAATACTATTTTAAAATGTTCCAACATACTCATACCCTATATTGAAGATAACTATTTGGTAGTTATGTACCATGTATATAATATATATTTCTATTGAACCTTCATAGGTATTGGTGAAAAGAACAGGTTTTTATCAGAAGAATACTTTTATCAATGACAAAGTAAATATCTTCACATAACAAAGGACTACTTTTGCACACTTTTCTAATATATTTTAAATTTCTATAAAGAATCACATTAGCTTTTATGCTGCATTTTTAATAAAATAGTATTTTGATATTGTTTACACTGAAGACCTATAATTACATGTGCTTTCAGTATCTTACTTTTTTGAAAAAAATTCAACTACTAAACTTTTATTACAATTTAAAACTGAAGTCCAGTAAATCTTCACATTATGAGGTGACTTATGCCTAAAATCCCAGCTACTTGAGAGGCATCAGTCAAGAGGATTGTGGTTGAGGCTAGCCAAGCAAAATGTCAGGAAGACCTCATAAAAGAACAAGCTTGGCAAAGTAGTCAATGCCTCTTATTCCAGCACTGCATGAGGTCTAAGTAGATGATCCCAGTCCTAGGCCAATGTGGAGGAGGAGGAAAGAAATGAGAGAACCTATCTACAAAGTAATAAATGCAAGATACAGCGACTACCCAGCACCGTCTAGACTGAGTGAGACCTCAAAAAAGAGAAGAAAAAAATTCTCAACTTGATAATGTAGGAATCTATTTTAAACCCATAAAGATATACTGAGAAAAATAAGGTTTTAAAAAAATTATAATTGCAAATAGAGATGGTTTGAGGTACAAAATAATAAAACGCCATCCCACACAGATAATGCAGTGAGTTTTAGTTATCTGGTCCATGGACAAGAAGCAAGCACTTAAGCTCTTTAGGCACAATGTGTTTTCATTTGTTATCACTGGGATTTCATATTTCTTTATTTCTTTCTTCATGTTGGATGACTAAACAGGATGATGATAGGGATGGTAGGCCTGCATTTACTCATCCTCCTTCACTCACTGAGTCTGGGGACCTGAGGAAATACATTGGTGAAAATGCTTCTTTAGTCTCTTTACCCTTTCTACAAAAATATGTAAAACTTGCTGCCTCCACACCCTTTTCTGCTTAACAAACATCAAAGTGTTTATTCATATTGCCATCAATATATCTTCCTTGGCACCATTTCTCTTGATGAACCCATATCCTTTCCTGACATTAAACCATCTTACTGTTTCCAAAACCTCTATTGCTATTGCCTTCTTATCCCTTCAGACAGTCAAAACCTCTGAGTAACCACCCAGACCTGCAGGCCAGGCAGAATGGTGCCAGGCTTGGCACAGAGGGCAGGTGGTGTGGCTATGTCTTGGACTTACTGCTCAGGGCTGCCATTTGTGCTCATGTCAGCTGCTGCAACTCAGGCTTCTCCCAGGGTCCGATGATCAATAGGCCTGCAGTGCAGTACAGCTGCTCAGGGTTCTGGGGTCCTCTCTGTTTCTGTTAATAATATAGCTATGTTTTTTACTTTTTATCAACACCTGTTCTTTTCTTTAGATGTATTCTTCCTCAGTCTTAAAAAATAACACAAAATACTTTCAGGCAAGTTTTTCATATATAAAACATAAATAATAGTCTTTTAGCAAAATGTCTGAAGTTATAATTTACTTCTATTCTCTTTACAGTCTACTTGAAGTGCAATCATTTTGCACAAAATGGATTCAAGTATAAACAGAAAATAAACTTGGGAGACAAAGAGTAATACTACTAAATAAAACCAAGAATGAATTTTTAATCTAGCTTTCTAACAGTCAAAGCAAAGGATAAAAAATAATATTTGCATTATTTAATAGAAAGAAACATGCCAGTGGTTTTGTTAATGTCACATAAACAACACCAAAAAGCCCACAATCTTTTAAGGACAGCAAATTCCTTTTGAAAAATATTACATAAGTCTTCACATGAGAGAGACCCTCTTCTAATGATGCTAGCAGTTAGCATACTCAGGACCTTTTCTACAAACACTATGTTCAACCTCAGCACTATAGGGGTTCAGTTTCATTTTAGTTCTTGCAATACTCCGTGAGGTACATAAAATCATAGGTGTTGGAAGATTCTAGACAAAGAAAGACAAATAACTTGTCCAAACCATAGAAGTGGTTTGAAAGAAATCAAACCAATGAGTTCTGTTTTCACAACCTAGGCTTTACAATATTGTGCAAAATGATATTTATCTTCAAGTGCTAAAGTGATACAACAGCAGATGAACCCATAATATGATTCCAATTCTGGTTATGTTTATAAATAGTAAATTGTGATTCTTGAAAGTACTTTCCAAAAATAAAAAAGACTTTATACCTAAGCCTTTTAGGACCCTACTCTCAATAAATTCAGATGTGTTTTTTTCTAAAGAAATTTATCAATAGGCAGCATTGGTCCTTTCAACCATCTGTTGAAACATTCATCAAATACTGATTCAGTACACAACATATGTCAGTTACACAGTTACTATAATGAAACAAGGTTTCTAGACATTACAACATTTTGTGCAAAAGCAATCTCTGCTAGATTGCAATAGTTTACTTCTCTATCATGGATAAAATGAGTCTCCCTTTTTCCTCAGGATCAATACAATAATTAAATTGACACACCTGATAATTTGGGTACCTTACAAAAATCATAAGGACTCATGATGCTCCTGGAAAGGCACAAAGAAACTAAATACTCTGCAAAATGGTAGTGGCATCTGAATGCAATTTTTATATAATTAAAAAAACACTGAGCCTAATAATTCAATTTTAGTTTATCATTCACATGTTAAGCTTCACTAGATATTCTATATCTGATGCAATTTAGAATTAACTTCTTACTATATATATTTACATTACTATACATGTGTACTGTATATATGTACACATACACTTGAAGAGAAGTTCTAAGGACAATTTAGTGTACTATAAATCCTTTAAGAGGATGTAGCAGGCCTTCTAGCACTTGGACATAGGGAATAAATTTATAGACTACACAAGACTTCTCTGATGGATCACTTCCCACAGCATGCAAGCATATACAAAAAGCTTCATTTGTAAAAGGAAAACTCCTTCTTAAATCTCACATTCTTCTTCAGTCCTTACCCACTACTATTGTTTTCCCAAGTGAGAATTCTCCAAGGTGTTGTATAGACTTTTCCACTACAATCAGGTTTCCATGATGATGTTTATTCAAACTGCTGCTTGTTCAAGTAGTTCATCCCCATCTTCTCCAGCATTTCAGCAACTGATATAGCTGAGTATTCCCAGCTTCTGAATGCACTATTCTGCTTTAGTGACAGAAAATTAATTACCTTTAACTTTCCTTCACATGGAAATAAATAATTTATAATTTTTACGTTCTTTGCTCTTGGTCTACTTCACTTGAACTGCATCCACCCATCACTTGCAGGAGACCATTGGTTACTGAGGTGGACTTCTGAATCATTCGTGTAATCACAGATTCTAAGGAGGGACATTTATCACTTTCACTTTCCTTTGAAAAAGGAAAAGCATGCAAAGCAGGACCACTCCTTTAAAATTTCATGAAATCATTGTTTTCTAATAATTCCACCAGCCAGGGATATAAAACTATTTGGTAAAATTCTAGTTCTTTTCCATCTGAAATCATGTATTAATTCACCAAAACAATTATAAATTACTAGATAAAGACATGGAAATGTCTTCCCTGCCTAAAGACAAATCAATAAACAATTAAGATAAAATGTATATTCAGAGTTAATATATCAATAGTTATGTCTGACCACAGGGAAGGCTTTACAGAAGAGAAAAAATATAGAAGAGGAGTTCACCATGCAAAAAAAAAGGTGGAAGGGAACACTATCCTACCTGGAGAACAGAATGTAAGCACGCAGCCATTGTCCAAGAACTGAAAAGGAAGTGTTGAAAATACACGAAAGGAAATGACCAGAGATGAACACCTCATAAATCTTGAATCCTACACAACAAGACTGGAGCTCACTGCATACAGGCAAGGACTCTTAAAGCATGGGGATAATAATTAGATTGGTGGTTCATTTTACATCTCATTTTTAAATATAATAGAACCTAAATGAACATGATACCAGAAACACTAAAGAAAAAAGTGGGTTTATATCTTTGGGGATAAGCTATAATTTTTCAAATACTCTAATGTCAATATATATATTTAAAAAGCAAAATAATAGCTATTTCTGATTTTCTTTCAAAGTGTAATGATTTGACAAATAACCCTGTATCCAACTCTATTACAAAAAGCTGAATTTTCAACAAGCCATTGTGACTACATTTCATTTGATACTCATACGAAGTGACTATCACATACTTACAAAATTTATAAAGACATGGAATTCATTAAGCTATAAATAAATCCCTAAAAAGTACAAAAAATGTAAACCAAAATTTAAAAATTGTAGCTAACTCTTTTAACTTATGTGAACATATAAAAAAGATGATATTCCTGAAAACAGTATTAAACAATTCTTTTTGAGCAAAAGTCAAAAATATCTCTACAATTCTGAAAGATGAAATGTTTTCAAACTGAACAATTGATTCATAATAAGTTATAAATAGAAAACACGTGGTTAAATCTCCCTCAAATACAGGAAAAGGCTAACCTGTAGCCTTGGTAATAATTTGCCACCAAAACAAGTTTAAAATGTATTTAATCAATTAATGACTACTGGTCTTCCTCACTAACCAGTAAATGTCAGCCACTTGCCTCCCGAACAACAGCCAGTCAAAGACAAAGGACTGCCATAAACATGCCTTGAATGCCAAACTATCAACAATGATATCACTTGAATTTCCATGCTGCTACAGATTCAACCCTCCTACCTTTGTAGTGTTAGCGTTCTGAGGATCTGCGTTGATCCTTAAATTCTGCTCCTCCCAGATGTCCACCCAGTTACCTTCTGGAAGTTGCCTGATCCTTAAATACCACTTTTCAAAAACTCTGTCCAAGATAGGCAGGATGCAGTATGAGAAGTCACCATAACTGAGTAGCATAGCTCTCTCTTACTATGCAAACATGAAATTCAAACTCTATCTTCAACTTTCAGGTATTGAAGGCTTCAGTCTTTTAACAATATTTTAAGCCTCTTAAAATTCTATGCTTATGTACTATTTTCCTAGTATGAACATATGAACATTGCAATTCCTTTGATCCATATTACCATAATTAGAACTATCATATATACCAGTAATAGAATAAATAATATCCTGCAATATTGGACTTTTTTGCCTAAGTGGGAAAGCACTAATTTAGAGTATACAGATAATAAAGAGCGAAAAACATCTAATCCATATATTTGCAAGTTAAAACTCAGAATGGACCTGTCAATCTAATTTTAAGAGTCAATTCATGTACTGTTTAAAACCACACTGTGGGTAACTCCATTCCCTCATTAAATAAATACAGATTAAGTAGTCACTTAATTTATTTACTTATTTTTATTATTTTCTAGAGAAAAAAATCATTATGTTTTAGGAGTAATTCACTTCCTTGGCTAAAGTTTTTATTTTATTGTTGTGCTGGGGATACATTGTGGCATTTACAAAAGTTCTTAAAATGTATCAACTATATCACTTAAGTTTGCCCCCTACATCATTATCCTTTACCCACCTCTCCCATTCCTAGAATAGTTTCAACAGGTCTTATTTTTCCATTTACATGCATGTGTACACAGTATTTGTGCCAACCTCCCCAGGCAGGACATATTCTGCCTTTTGTTCTCTGACTTTATAAAAGAAAAAAATGACATTTTAAAAAATAGCTGTATAGGGAGTTTCCTTGTGACATTTCCATGTATATAAGAATTAGAACTGGAATTGGCTCAACTCTACTTTTCATAGCCATCTAACTTATTTCCTTTTCTAAGCACTAAGTATGTGACGGTAAACAGACAAAATCCTGCTAATGAATGTGAAGTATACACATAAAAACAATAAACAAAAACAGAAAGGCAAAATGTATATTATCTAAAAGGAGAGAAACTGAAGCATGAAAATGAATTTTATGTGTTTGGGGAGGGGTGATAGGAATATTAGTCAGGATGGCCAGGAAAAATCTTATTGAGAAAGTGGCCTTTAAATAAAGAACTAAAGAAATAAAAGGAAATTAAATTTAAATAGCACACATAAGTAATAAAAGCCTGAGAAAAGAGATCAAAGACTGAGGCCTTGGGGCGCTTGTGTGTAAAAGGTGGGGGATGCTGAGAAACAAGCAAAACAGACTAAAATGGATGGATTCAAAGCATGGGAGGAAAACTAGGTGAGTTATACCCTGAATTCAAGGGAAGAAAGTGTTTAGAGAAGTAAAATATTGCTGATTGCTCAGTAGAATGAGGCCTAGATCATTAGAGTGAAAATCAACCATAAGTTTTCTGAAGGTTGGTGGGAATGATAATTACTGCAGTGAGTTCAAGAATGAGTGCAGAGTGGGGGAGGGTAGTAGCTCAGTGCTCCCGCACTTGCACTGCACATTGCACACACACAAGCGCACACACACATGCACACACATACACACACACACGTGCACGCACACACACACACATGCACACACATACACAAATTAATGGGGAAAAATTCTATAAATGAGCACAGACCCTTCTTTCAAATGTATCAGTTTAGTGGAATAATTCAGGATTATCTGATTTATCTCATTTAGTTCTGTTTTACAACTACTATAATTATTGTATATAAAATATTTGCATGAATATTTGCAATATGACTGAAAACATTTTTCCAATTTCTGAGTTACTCTATTAAAGAGCTTTTATGCAGATTTAAATATATCCTGTTAATCCCTTGGCAAGGTTCAGATTAATATGAGAGTCTAATATTAGATCACTCATCTATAGTGAACATAAACAGAAACCTAATAATTAACAATCTTATTGGTAAAAAAGTAGAGTGCCAGTGAAGCAGTTTGCTTCCTTCTGCACTTAGCAGATGTTATAAGTACTAGAACAAATGTAGCTAATATCATTTTTAAGTAGCTACATACAACACTATTTTAAAGGTGTAATAATATATCTCCTTATTGGTGAGTGTTTATATTGTGTTCATCTAAATGATATTACAATTCTATAATAAATATCTTTAACATACATATGTATATATGCAAAGCATTTGTATGTATCATTAAAACATATATACTTAGTGTATACATTATATGAAATAATTATGTACTATTTTATGTTATTTATGTATGATAAATAAATGTTCTTATCACATGTGTGAAAATTTGACTTTTCAGGGCATGTTTTCCTAGACCCAATACTAGAAGTGAAGTAGTTTATCTTAAAATAATATTCATAGGAAATTTAGTTACACACTACTAAGGTGCACTCCACACATTATTTATATATTTAATTTTACAACAGTGCATAAGAACAATTTTCTCCTCCCATTTGCCAACTTTAGTCATTATCTTTTAAATAAACATTTGTACGTAATTGAAAAGGGCATTCATTGTAGGATTCTCTGATAACCATGCAAGGCCTGAAGATCCCTGATAGAAGAATAAAATGGGTTCATACTGATTATCAGGCAAAATATAACTTTGTTATCTATGAAAAGAACAATTACCTACTTTGAAATATCTCCATGTTCTTACTTTTCATCTTTTTCAGTCTTCTTAATAAAAAACTCTTGGTTGTCAGCTTTTCCACTCTCTCTTTGCAGAAGTAATCCATCCTAATTATGGTCTGCAGCAGCAGCAGTGACAGCGGATGCAGTGGCTGCAACACCAGGATTCAGCATCTGTGACACCTTCATTTTATTCTTTTTGTGCTTTTTTTCTTTGCTTTTCTTATTTCACCTTCAATGACAGTGTGAGACTACAGATAACTGCCACTTCTCAATAAAAATAACTTTCCTTCTTTTCATTGACTGTATCACTTCACTCTTAGTTTATCTTGATTTTAGGCACTAAAATATTTTTGTATTTAATGTAATTTTATCATTACAGGTCATTGACAGTTTTGAAAACTCTACTTCATCTTTGTTCAGTAAAAGAAACACTTTCAAAAGGGCCCTTCATTTCATGTCTTTTTCACTCACCACTTCCTAGCCTTCATTTTCACTTCCTGTTTAACTGGCAAAAGTAAAAGACAAAATGTGCTCTCTTCTGCCTTTACTACTTAAATTTTACAGTAAGCAGCCAGATTTTTTGAAAGTGACTATACATGACCTCAAGATCAAAAGGAAGCTTTTCCTGTTCTGCACTAAACTAATCTTCCCTCTCTCCAATGACATTTATAGTTCTTTTTCTTTTCCATTTGGATACTGGGCTATGGAAAAAGTGAAGGTTCTCAGTGAAATGTATGGACCCAGTGGGGCACAATGAGACTGCTGAGCTGATAGTATGGAATTCTGGAAAAGAAGATGACACTCAGTTTTCACAGTCACCCCCATAACACTTGCCACATGTCTACCCTTAACAGGAGTGAAACCAAGAAATATTCAAAGTTTCACTCAAATGTATTGACGACTTTTCATACTGTTTTATGGCACCAAAAGGGAAGATGTAATTCCATAATGCTGGATTAGACAAATTACCCTACAAATCCATTGAATTCGATAAATTTGAAAAGAGTGACTTTTGCTATGTGATTTAACACTTACCTGCATTGGGAGTGGATGTCTAATCTACTTCTACTTTTAAACAATTTCTCGAAATTTTTGCCTAATTTTACAATTCAATGTACATCAGAACTCAGCTGACTAAAAATTTGAAGTTGAATACCAAATTTTGGCTGTGAGTATATGCTATTTAAGAGATAAAATCACACTCCAAAACCTACTGAACTAATGGATATGGATGATTACACAAATGCAATCTAAAACTCAGAGATGATTAAAAATGCAGACATACATATACTCATTATCATAACTATTAATAGTTATCATGTTGGAACAATGATAAACTGTGAGAAAGATAAATTTATACAAATAAAGCTCAATAAATAGGCTATCTTGGCTGGCAATATTTATCAAAGCTAAATACATTATCATTTCCCTTCCTGTCAAGCTATGTGTCCCTATGCTAATAAGAAAAAATATCTAGAGCTTATTATATTTTATCACTTCCTTGAGGAGTATCTTGAGTCAGAAGATCACGTGGTATAGGACTAAGTTAAATTCCATGTCCTATGTCACATGGAAGACTGATAGAAATCTGAAGATGATTAAGGAAGGAAGTTCTGAAAATGTTCTCCCAGGGCTGGCATAATGGTTCAAGTGGTAGAGTGCCTGCCTAGTGAGCATAAGGCCCTGAGTTCTCCAGTAACACCAAAAACAAAAAAAAAAGAAGAAAATGTTCTGCTGAACTCCTATTATTTAGACTGCAGATGTGATCTATATCAAGAAAATTTCATACACAGAGAAAAGCATTTTAAATGTGAGTTTTTCATTAGGAGAAAATCAGAATAAAATTGTTTAACATAAAATAGCAACAAATAAAACACTCCTTCTTTCATTGTATTAATGTTTTAGAGGTTAAAGGTTTGAACTAAAGACTCTGCTCTTGCTAGGCAGCCACTCTACCACTTGAGCCATACTTGCAGCCCTTCTTGCACTGGTTGTTTTGGAGACAAGGTCTTGTTTTTTCCCATGCCAGCCTGCAACATGATCCCCCTATTTTACACTACCTACCAGGCCTAAGATGACAGGTACTTACACCAACACACCCAGCTTATTTTCTCTAGAGATGGGGGTCTCATGAACATTTTTTGCTCCGGCAGACCTCCAATCAGAATCCTCCTGATTTCAGCCTCCCAAGTGGGTAGGATTACAGGTGTGAGCAACTGCTGTCTGTCTGTCTCCCTCTTTCTACAGGTGAAAGTTTCTACTCCAAAACCAGGACCTCTAATTTTACAAACCTGTCTCATTCTTAACACTTTGTTGGTCCTCATTTGAACACAACTTTGGTATTCTGTCATTTTCTGGTAGGAAAAATCTGACATTTTCTAATTCAGGTTTCATTATGTTGTAGTTATTAGCACTGTGATTATCATATAATGGTTTCTGGGACAGTTCCTATATTGGTTTTGTTTTCTTATAAATATCTTTAATACAAACAATGTTGCTTTTATTGAATCACATGGTTCATTTCATTGGAGCTGCAAAGCCAGTGGTCCTCTGCTATACTAGACTTAGGTATATGTTCAATATTCACCATCCAATTAGTGATATCTGATTTTATTCATTTGCAATACAAACAATATGGATCATTACATGTCTACTGCAACTACTTTTGAGGTCTTTACTCTCATTTTCTATGATTATTATTATTATAATTCACCTCATTTGTGTCAAAAGCATGTTTAGATTCTGATTTCTTATTTTCATAGTCTAATTTATTTTCATTTAAACAAACTTTAGATGATGACTGGAAGCATCCACATACCAAGAACATGAAGGAAACAGATTCTCAAGACTGGGTTCCTTTTCTTTGGGACTTGTCTGTAGGTCTACAGTGACAGACCCTCCAGATGCACCTTTCCCTCACACTCAAGTATATCATTTGTCAGCTTACACGGTGGTAATGTGAAGTGTGCTCTTCCTTCAGAGTTACCATGTAGTGCCTCCTTACGATAAGCACCAATTTTCGTTTTTTCACACACTTCACAAAAACTGTGCTTTAACTCATTTCTGGTGAGATGTTTCTGATTTTATGCTCCAATTATCCCTGTTTGATGGAAGTTTTCTTTTGGTTTTGCACCACAGAATAAATTTCTGAGTTCACAAATGTGTCTTCTCGATCAGTGTCACTATCCACCTTTGATTTGTGAGAATTTTCTTGCAGATGTGAAAGTGGAAGATCAAGTTTCTTGGCTTGATTCTCAATTTTTTTTATCAGTTTGCATGTTTCCAAAATAACTTTGTCCTTAAATAATCACAGTCCATGGACAAAGAAAATATAGAAATCAATTAAATTTTGACTTTTAAACTTTTGTATGTTTATCTATTCTCAAATAAATTATAATTAGAACTGAAAAATAATTTACTATAGACAAGTATGGGAAGAAACTTGAATCACAAACTTAAGTTTGTCACTGTTGATTGGAACGAACATAATTCATTATCTATTAGATTTACCAAAAATGAATTAGTTGACTTAATAATACAGAGGTGTCCTTCCATAGAAAAACATGGCCTTACTATAACTTTAAAAATGAGCCCTGACAGTGCCGTGAAGTGGTTTTTGTAAAGATCAGTAAAAGGAAAGTAAGCAAACTTTAAATTATTCTCAGACCAAATCAACAAATACGAATCAGAAGTGAAAACAGAGTCCTAAATGTTCATTTATTTTTTTCATTTTTGTTAGCATATATTTATACTACAAGGGGGGATTTGTTGTGACAATTCTGAATAGTTTTACATTGTACATTGGTTAGATAACCTCCATCTCCCCTTACCTCCCTTTCCCTATCCACTTAAAGCAATTGCAAGAGGTTTCATTGTTGTTTCTTTTATATATATGAATCCATGGTACTGTTTTACCTGCATGTAACTATCTGTATTAAATCCAGTTCTAATATATTCTAATATCCACTAAAGAAAGTAGATAAAAACTGTATAGTTTCCAGTTTTCTATACTAAAATGAAATAAGATGGAATGTCATTGTTTGTACATGACACCAAAGGTTCTTTTCAGATAGCTATGACTTTCCTAAGGGCAATTAGGTAGATTTTATGACCCTATTTGCTCATACAATTAGAGACCATACACCAGAATTAATTCTTTAAATTTGACATTTGTAACTCATAATAAGAAACTACCAATTTAAGCCACTAGGAATAACCTAGTTTTAACAAGAACCCATCCCAGTGCCCATTACTGTAACATTGTTCATAACTTCAACTATGAAATAAGAGGGCTAAAATTTGTTCTCACATTTTTAATCATTGAAGGAAGTTACACAAGTGGAAGCACAGAAAACATTGTATCAAACTCAAAGATAAACTTTAACTGTACATTATTACAGATTATAAGAATATTTTAGAATTATTTAAAATGTTTTTAAATTCTGTATTAGTTACCAAATTATGACATACTTACTCTAAAAGGAGTATGCTGCATTTTAAAGAAAGGAAAAAAACTTTCCAAAAGTGTAAATTTAAATTTTTTCAACTTGAGATGGGTTATTTCCAGTGCCATCAAGCCTTCTCTGTTCATTCACTTCCAAATGTGTTTGTCCTGTCAAATGTATATATTTATTTACAATAAACTGGTTAGAACAGCTAAGTAAAAGCAATAGTCTATAAAAATAGATATTAAGCTGAGCATGGAGGCTCACACTTGTAATTCTAGCTATTTGGGAGGTGAAGATAGGAGGGTGACAGTTTAAGGACAGCCAGGGTAAAAGTTAGCAAGACCCTATCTCAAAAACAAGCAGGGCATGGGGTACAAGCCTGTAATCCCAGCCACTCAAAAGATGGAGGTAGGAGAATCACGGATCAAGGCTAACTGGGCAAAGTTAGTGTAAAACCCTATCTGAATAACAAGCAAACTAAAAGCAACTAGACTTGGTGTGGCTTGAGTGTCAGAGTTATTGCTTAGCAAACACACAGCCCTGAGTTCAAACACTAGTACTATAGAAAAAAGAAACTCACGAAAACATGATAAGGATAATAATTCAATTGTATTTTCCAAATTGAGCTTAATACTAGTTGAATACTTGTATAGGAAATACTTGTACATATAAAATCTTCAAAAATGTCTTAGACAAGATATTACATATAACCATATTCAAGACATATAAACATTGGCCTGACACAGTAGCTCATGCCTGTAATTCCAGCTGTGTTGAAGGCATAGCCAGTCCAGACTGGTGCAGGTGAGTAAAAATGAGACTCTATTAAAAAAATAATAACCTGAAAATGATAAAGGGCTGGAGGCATGGTGCAACTAGCAGAGTACCTACCTACCAAGCAGAAGGCCCTGAGTTCAAACACCAATACCACCAAAAGAAACACAAGCATCTAAAAGATTTATCCACAAATATGAGCCCAGAGAATCCCTCTATTTCCCCAGGCCCAGACCTTCACCAGGGTGTTTACTATTGAATCTTGAAACTGACTGCTCGACCCTTAAATGGCCTTTCTCTCAGCCACCTATTGCACTAGTCTGAGCAGGTTGTTGTATTTAGGTGGTTTATTTTCTCCTCCTTGGGTTGTACTGAGGACAAAAGGCCTCAAGAGAAGGCTCTTTACTAAGATGAGTCCAGAATAAACATGAAAGAGATATTCAGGTGGACAAATACACAAATTGCCAACTTGATTCACAAGGAACATAAAATAAGCAAGCCAAGACAATACCTTATAAATTTAACTCTTCAATAATTGAATCCAAAGATACTTAAAAGGATGAAATGCCAGACAAATAATCCAAAAGTCTAGTTTAAAAAATGATCAGTGACTTCAAAGTGGATTTAAACAAATGCTATGTGAATAAAAATAGCCAATTCAAGACCTAGAAGAGAACATCAACAACATGGAGGGGAAATACAATGATCTGGATGAGAAATCCAGCAAACTGTTAAGGATTCTGAGAAAAAACACAACAAAATGGATAAGAATGCTGGCAATGAAAAGCTTAATAAATCAATTTAAACACTCAATGGAAAGTATCACCAATAAACTAAATCAAGTACAAGAAAGAATATTCAGAAATGAAAACAAGGTTGATGAATTATTACATTCAAACATTAATAAAGAAAAAAATGCAATCATGACTCCAATATCCAAGACCTCTGAGACATGACTAAAAGATCAATCATGTGAGTCTGTGGTATAGAAGAGGGCACTGAGAAAGAGACTGAGACATAAAAACAAAATGAAATTTTAGCAGAAAATTTCCCAAATCTAGGGGAAAAAATGAACATCCAAGTAGATGAGGCACTTACAACTCCAAAGACACATGACCAGTAAAGACCTCTGTGTCAGGATCCAGTGGCTAATGCCTGTAATCCTAGCTACTAGGGAGGCTGAGATCCTGATGATCACAGTTTGAGGCAAGCGTGGGCAAATAGTTTGTGAGAACCCCACCTGCAAAATAACCAAAGTAAAGTGGGCTGGAGGTGTGGCTCAGGCAGTAGAGTGACTGAGTTTAAACCCAAGTCCCACCAAAAAACAAAGAACCTCTCCATATCACATTATTAGACAAAGACAGCCTCTTCAAAAAATGTTGCTGTCACAGACAGTCCAGGGAAAATGTGGCAAAGACTCCATCTCAATGATCAGGTGGGGCATGGTGGTCCATTCCTGTGATAGCAGCTCTGTGTAGGAGGATTGTGGTCAGAGTCTCGTATGGCAAAAACACAAGACCTTATCTGAACAAAATAAAAGAAACAAGGGCTAGGGATGCAGTGGTAGAGTGCCTACCAAGCAAGCATGAGTCCCTGAGGGCAAACCACAGTACTGCTTAAATAAAAATAAACAAGCAAATACGTGCAAAGGAACAGACATTTCTCTAAAGAAGTACAAATGGCCACAAATACATGAAAGGAATTGAAAATCAACACTACATTGAGATTCTATTTCACCCCAGTCAGAATGACTCATGAAAGAAAGAAATTACAGCAAATTCTGGTCAGGATGTGGTGGAAAGGGGCTCCTCCCATGGTACTCTATGTTAGACATCACCCCCACCTACCACCAATAACATCATTGTGGGGCTTAGCTCTCTTGAATACAAAAATCCACTTCAGATTCAGAGAATTCTGCACAATGGCTCCTTTTGGAAGCAATATTCGAAAATATTTGAACTTAAGGCAGAAACTAAAGTAGCTTAGGAGTATTTATTACTATGGACAAGAGATCATGTAAGCAGAAAAATTAAAGTTGATGCCCATCTAAGGGAAGGGTAATATGGGATTCCCTATAACCTCAGAAAAGGTGCTACTGAGGATAAAAGGCACCTTTTAGTACAGATCTATAGTAAACAGAATGAAAACTGGTCTCTTCCTACAATTTTATCTGAACCAATTTCATAGTTTACAATGATCATAACTAGTAACTACTGGAAGAAAAGGCAAAGGCCTCAAAGCAAAACTCTCCGTGAAGGTATAAACTGACATATAATATGTTGGACATGCAGGATGTGTCATTTTGCCAGCAATGTGTCTGGCTAAAGCTAGAAGACCCAGCGGTCAACGTAGAGTGTTCCTATTGGAATTATGGCTGAGTGCAATAGCATATGTCCATGTGAATTAAAAATAGCATCCTTCACGTGTAAATATATCCCTGGGTATCAAAATCATTAAAGACAAACAGAAAAGGCAAAATGTTACCAGGCTGCAGGATGAATGTGAATAACAAATCAGGAGCCACAAAAAAAAATGACTAAGATGTTCTTCACTCTATCTGACTTGTGAAAAGGATTCTCTTCCTAGTACATAAAGATACTATTAGATTGTTTTTCAAATAATGATGATTTAAGGATAATTATGGGGAAGATAACTACTAAGGAATTGTACCATATATTTTTAAAGGGTATTTCCTACAAACAGCTAATTAGAAAAATCAGAAGATATAATATTTGTAGACTGTGTATAGTGCTTGATATCAGAATGCTGGGATCCCTAAGGATAAAGGTCTTGAATTCCTAACACAGGGGCTAGGTATGCAGCTGAGTGAAAGAATGGTTGACTAGCACATGAGTAGCCCCAGGTTCAATCACCAGCACAGCCAAAAACAACTCCTGAGAATCTGTACCCAATGCTACTTCTGTCTATTGTAGTCTTTTGCTTGGTTTCTGGCTAATGAAGTTTTTTAACTCACTACCATTCCAAAACTACCCGAACTACAACATGAAATCTCACTGGATGTGTGATTATGCAACTGTATTAATTCTTGTGAAACTCAATTTAATGCTAACTAGCATTTAGATATAAACACCTATGCATTATCACCTCCACCAACAGCACAATGTGATGCAGTCCATCCGAAGCATCTTTAAAAAAGACATCAACACCTTGCTGAAGAAGAAGGTCTACCTGTGTTCTGAACTGCATTTTACAGTATACATGAGGACAGATCTAAAATAACACAGGCATAAATTCACCTTTAGGTACTTCAATACACCTATTTATACACATGATTGGACACATTTCATGAATTTGATATTGGGTCAGTGTGTGTAAAATATTTCTCACTTGAGGGACTGTTACTCACACTGGAACACACTAAGATATTAAAAAGGATAAACAAGTATAACTAGAACACACAACAATATTGAAAAGAATAAACAAGTATACCTACTCAGCTTATCAACTGCATGTAGATTTGCTTCTTTCTTTAAGAAAAGTTCAACCATATTGTTTGTTTGTCATTGGAGCAAGTAAAAGTGGTGTGAAGCCATCCTGTAGGGAAAGAAAAAGACTCAAAACACGTTTTTCAAGACATTAATTTACGTCCATTTGTATTTAATTACTCAGACTATTAATTAAATTAATAATGAGTTTAAAGGATGGATGAAACTAAATTGTTCAAAAAATTCTCAACACTGGTCCTACTAGCTACATTTTTTCAGTGTTTAAAACTTCAGGCTGATGATATAGGCATCTCTGAATTAAGGGACCCTGAGGACTGCCACCATTCAACATCAAGCAAAAATAAGGTTCATGATTTGCTACTGTTCTCAAGAAGAAAACCCTGCTGGTTCTTGACATTTGTTGACTGATGACCTGAATGATTAAAACGAGCCATGAAATTCTTAAATGACGGTCTGTGTTTATTAATTACTAATCATAATCCAATTTCTAAAATTCTTCTGAGTGGCAGTGAATGACTTATAATTGGATGGAAAAGGGTGGTGCTGTTAGCCAATAGCTATGACCAATAATATGCCTATTCACTTCCTAACCAAGGAGGTAGAGAAAGACAGATGAGAGACAAACTAATGTTATTGGAAATGAGAAAGTGGAAGACAGGAGTGTCTGTTCAAACTCCAACTCTTCTAGGTTTAAGTTTTCAAGACTAGAGAATTCATATATTGTTTTTCTAGAATACATTTATCATTAATCAATGGTTCTTGTATGGGAATTTCATCACAATTTTGAGGAAATATTTTAAAATATCCATGTCCAGGCCTTATGAGACTTACTGAATCAGACTCTTCAGGGAAAGCCTGGACTTGCAATCTGTCAAAACTTTCCCCAGGTCATTGTTATGTGCAATATAGCTGAGACCAGAGAAGCAGGTTATTTTGGTTTTATCATTCATCTACCTGAAGAATTACCTTTGTTATTTCATATTTTGGCAAAAAGGGGCAAATAGGACACAGTCACTTACTGGCAAATGCATTATATTTAATCTCCTTGGTCAGGAATAGAACGGAAAACAGAAATTGCAAAATGCACTTGATTTCATTATACAAAAATGCAATATAAAATATCACCCACCTCTTAATAAGAGGTTATATATATGAGAGCAGATTTACACTCTCATCAAAGTGGCTCTTTCTGCCACAATAGATAATAGGATAGGGAGTTTTTTAAACTTTGCTTTTGTTTTCCACATTATCATCACCTAGTCACTGCCAGTCTGGTTTCCTCAGATTCTACTAAAATTGATCTCTACAAGCATATTTGAAACACAATCATTTTCTTTCCTGAACTAAGAATTATTATTCCCCAAAATGGAGAACATGATTTCTAGATGCATAAATTTTATTTTATTTATTTATTTATTTATTTTTATTGTTTTATTATTCATATGTTCATACAAGGCTTGGGTCATTTCTCCTCCCTGCCTCCACCCCCTCCCTTACCACCCACTCTGTCCCCTCCCTCTCCCCTCCATCCCCTCAATACCCGGCAGAAACTATTTTGCCCTTATCTCTAATTTTGTTGAAGAGAGAGTATAAGCAATAATAGGAAGGAACAAGTGTTTTTGCTGGTTGAGATAAGGATAGCCAAACAGGGAGTTGACTCACATTAATTTTCTCTGTGTGTGTGTTACCTTTTAGGTTAATTCTTTTTGATCTAACCTTTTCTCTAGTTCTTGGTCCCCTTTTCCTGTTGGCCTCAGTTGCTTTTAAGGTATCTGCTTTAGTTTCTCTGCATTGAGGGCAATAAATGGTAGCTAATTTTTTAGGTGTCTTACCTATCCTATGGCTGTTTCCATAACTTGGCTATTGTGACTAGTGCTGCAGTAAACATTGGTGTGCAGGTGCCTCAGGAGTAACCTGTAGGCACATAAATTTTAAAAAGAAGTTCAAATAAACAAGGGTCTCTTCGTATTTTCCCTCTGTTACCTAATATCCAAATTGGATTGCACACTTGTGGTCACTTTCCATTTCTTATTTTTCTTGCTTCAGCCTCACCTCCAAGATAAAAATCATTTGGATACAACTTCCTAACAGCAACAAGATTTCCATTTGTTGTAAACTGATTGTGCTTTGCTTGAGTTTTAAGATACTGCCCATTTCCAAAGCACAGTTTGCTTTCTCTGTTGTTTTCCACTGATGAGAAAACATGGTGCAAAATATATTAGGAAAAAAGAAAAGCTTTACCTTTAACAATATTAGTACTTTTGTACATTTGTCATATGCTGATAACAGAAATCTGGACTCTGAAACTTCATCAAAAGTATTAATATTAAAAGTGAAATTATGGAGAACTATGTCAGTTTGAAAGATTTTCATTCAGGCAATGCTTGAACATCTACATTTGGAAAACATGCCACCACATGTCACTGTTAAAACACCAAAACAGTGTTAAACTCCAAATGTTTTGGAAATAATCTTGGGTGAAGTACACCTTGGTTTGGGATTCAAAATTTGCCTTGTGTGCAAGGAGATTGGCAACTACTGAAGTCTTTTCACTGCACACAGAGTAGTGGAGAGCAGTGTGACCACTGCAGTCCATCACGTTCAGATCAGCAA
Organism: Castor canadensis; assembly: GCF_047511655.1. Taxonomy (NCBI): domain Eukaryota; kingdom Metazoa; phylum Chordata; class Mammalia; order Rodentia; family Castoridae; genus Castor; species Castor canadensis. The sequence goes on along the minus strand of NC_133400.1, from coordinate 46,154,342 downwards.
CATTTTCCAAGAGAATACTCACACTTTCCTCAGGTTGGTATTGTCAGGCATGTGGGAATTGTTTCAAAAAAGTGAACAGTGAAACCTGGTGAAATTGTTCTAAGAAGGAGAGAGGGGGAAAAGAGAAAGATGGAAAGTGGGGAATCTAATTAAGATATATTGTAAGTACTTATGTAAATATCACAATGTACCCCATGTGCAACTGTAAAAGCTCATAATAAAAATACTTAAATTCCAGAGATTCAAGAGAAACATTCCACAGGTTTCATCCATTAGTTATATTTAAATGAGATAAATTCACTTTTATTTTAAGCATTTTTGTTTGGTTTTTTTGAGACAAGCTCCCACTGGCTTTGAGTTCAACCCACCCTTGAACTCGCTATGTGGCCAGGCTTTCTGCACTGGAGATCTTCCTGCCCCAGCCTCCCAAGTCCCAGGACTACAGGATCCACAAATACCCATGGCTATGTAAACATTTAAATCAAACTCATCTCCTGCTGAATCATCCTACCTTAATCAATGCAGTGCTAGGTTCATTATCACAGGCATCAATCAGACACTTCTGAACTAGGAGAGTCACAACATCTGGATGGCCATAAGCACAGGTATAGTACACAGCAGTTCTGTAAGTAGAGAGAGCATTTTAGAAGCTCAGATCAAAGTACTCAAAATTATCCATGTAGCTGTAGACATAAAACAGCATGTAATTAACATTTCAGAATGTAATTAATTTCAGAGCAATGATTAGCCTATTTGATCAAATTTGGTTTGATTTTGCTTGCAGTGCTGGTGATAGAGCACATGGGATCCCTCACACAAGCCAAGTTCTCTACCATTGTGCTACATGCCCACCCAGAGCAGCCTGTCTGAATAAAAGAAGTACTGTCTTTAGATTTAACGCTACTTGGAGGTCAATACTACTTTGAGATGTTATTTACTAGCTATTTCTTAGTATGTCTGTGAACACAGTGAGCCAACTTTCTCTTCCATAAAATGGAGATTCAAAGTAGCAGTTATGTTACAGAATATAGTGTGATTCCTCAGCTTATGGGAGCTATTCACAATACCTTCTAGCACATGTCAACTCAATACTTGTGAGATATTATGAACATTATCATTACTACTACTAACAAATACAGCATTTCAGTTAAGCAAAATAATACAACTGCACCTATTCTACAGAAGTGTTTTAGGGACTATGCCAATGAGTCTAAGTTTATATTTTTTAGTTGTTTTTTCTTTAATTGCCACAGTCCTGGTTATATTTCCCAGACTGGCCTTCATGTCAAGATCCTCCAACTTCAGCTGCTGATAACTAGCATTTCGGGCAAGTTCACCCTGCCTGATTCAGATGCCCTTTTCACATTTTTATTAATGTGTATTAATTTTACAAAGGGCTTTCATGGTGTATCTCTGTTCTTGCATTGATCATACCTTGATCAAAAATGAAAAAGATGTTGACTGTTGTTTGCCTAAATTTGGAACTAATAGAAAAAACAAGGTGAGTTTGAAGCTTTAAGATGGGGATGCTGCCAGTGGACTGTATTCTCCTTCATCAGAAGTAACTGATTTTACTGAAGGCCTTTTACAAAATCCATAAATTGTCAACAAACCCTCTTACAAATATGGTTGGCTGATCAAGATGGCACTGTGTAACTCTTCAGAACTACACCCACTAATGAGTAAAAAGGCACAAGAGGAATATGTAAAATTTACTGAGGAGTGAACACTGCACACATAGATAAATGACATAGTGTGAAAAAGCTTCAAAAAAAAAGTGCATGGATCAATTTCCCTACTTAAATGATTCCTCACTAAAGAAACAAATACATGGGTATACACTGACATAACATAAAGTGGATATTGGATTTTATCTGAGTTGTTTATCCCAGAAGCTGACACATTCTGGGAAATATTGTGTCATTATGCAATTTCTCACAATATATATATAATAAAAAGAGTTCTAAATGTACACAAGAAAAATAAAACACTACATATACTCAATTGTGCTAGTAAAATAAATTTTCAATGATCAATAAAGTTCTAGAGCAGGAATTATGGGTGGATTTGGTTTGCTGCTCATAACAACGGCCTGGCCACTAGACCTCTCCAAGTTGTGTAGGTCCCAGGTGCCTAGGCGCCTGTGTTGGGGACAGTGCAGCATCCTGGGTGAAGTCACACCCACCTCTCCCCCTTTCCTCTCCCCTTCCTTCCCCCTCCTCTGTGTCAAGCCTGGGAACCAGGCACTCCTCCCAAACTGCCTGCCTCCACTGGACAACACTGCCTTCACCCCCAGACCTGTTCTCCCGATCAGTGTCATTCACAACGTGTTTCCTGCAGCTTTGTGCATCTTCCCCACCACTTTGTAGCACACGAGGCAGACTTGGTGTCATGTGGCTTTCGTTATACACACCACACACCCACAGCACAGGAAGGTCCTCCTCCTGGTGACAAGAGGCAAACCAATGAGAGAATAAATGACAGGGTATTTTAAAAGGCACATTTCAAGTGATTATTTATGAACCATAGTTGCTTCACTAAGTATTGCCAGAGAAATCCACAATCATCTCCAGTTGAATGGCTTATATGATGCCTGGCACAACTGGCTAGAGTCTGGGTTTTTGGTCATAAACCTGAGATGGACATGATGCCTTTGTTTTTCAAGAATGGTGTTAATTGTATAGGCTCTCAGTTTCTTAGGAAGGTAGATGTGAAGAAAATATTACAACAGAAAAAGAGATGCAAAGATGTTTTGAGATTTGCCTGAATAAATGAGAAATAAGCATATACTTCATTAGAAATGGTTATGTTTACCACACTTTTCATTTGACCAGTGTATGAAAACAAAGGGAAGGATGTCATTTGCTATTTAAAGCTTAGTTCAGGAATCAATTAATCTAAGGTTAATTCATAAATGTTGGCAACCTACCTTCATTTAGATCTCTAGTTATTGCTTCATTGAATCCTTGCTGCACCTGAAGGAAGTCAAACATTATTAATTATGTTCAGCATCAACAATACACCTCATCATAAAATGATATATCACATAGCAAATGTGGGTTTTAAATAAGATCTGAGAGACTAAGCCTAGATTAAAGAGTCCTTTAAAAACTCATAAATAAAATAAAATACCTAGTTATTTTAAGTTTCTATCGCATACAAGTGTTAAATTGTTTGGATTAATATCTTTAAAAGTACAATTAATATTGATCTTCTAAAGATACCACACTTCAGAAGATTATGTTATTAATAACAGATTTATAAGTCAAAACATATTTTATACTGAATGCATCACTTTGTAATTCTTGTGAAACTCCATATTTCATAAAATATAATCCATTTTTCACTTAAGCAGATTTTTCCTTAAAATGAACTTTGCATTATGTACTTTTTAAAAAGTAGAAATTAAACATATGTTCTATGCTATTAAGTTTTAACAGAGAATCTTCAACACATAATTGAAGGAAGTGATATTTTATAATGTCATGTGAAAATTCTACTAGCAAAAGATTTAAAATATTATACTATCTTGATTATGACTAAACATTTCTTTATCAAGACTTTAAAATTTCTAAAACTTTCCTTGATAGATAAATGTTAGTGCTACATTTAAGACTTCGGTTTCTTTGATCCATACATTTTTGGAATTAGACAAAAGGAAAAGAGTACATAGTTACTTAATCATGATTGAATTTCCATTATAGATTAGGACCAATTGTTTGTGAGCATGTGCACACACACGTTGGCATGTATGTGTGTGAATGTGTGGAATGTATGGTTTTTAGAGACAGGGTCTTGCTATTTATCACTGAATATCTGATCACGTGGCCTAAGCCACTTGGAATATAAGTAAACACTATCATATCCAGCATAGAAAATTTTTTTTAAACAGTTAAAGATAATTTTCCACTTTACTATGGAATGTATGAGAATACTTCCAAGTATATTGGGTAGTACCAAGAGACACCTATTACATTCCTCTTTCTCAATTAATATCTTAGAAAGTATCAGATACATGGCTTCAAGGAAAGTAAATTTAGAAAAACAAGGGAGGGCAGCAGTAAAATGGATAGTTACAGAGCAGGGTAGCCTCAGAACAAGTGAACTTCAGAACTGTAAAAGAAACACAGGGAAAATTTTGCTCATGTGGATCACAGAGTAGCCACATATTCTAAGACACCACCCCATGCTCAGTGCTAGCTGAGGGAACAGGCAAGCTGTACAGAGTGTGTCCTGCCCCACTCCATCCCTGCCTGTGTATTTGTGTAGTGAGAACTAGTCATGCACCACACACAATCATTTGCAAATTAAGCTACAGCAAAGCAGTGTAAACCTTATCACAGATGAGCCAGAATTACTAGGTGCCCTGAATGTCCAACCTAGGACAAGCTACAGCCCCAGGGTAAGCAATGGGAGAAAAAAAAACTCAGTAGACTCAAACCAACCCACTAGGTGGACATAGATGCCTATCACTGCCCAGCTGCTGCTGCACATGCCTGGAGCTGCTCACTCCTGTTAAAATGGCTATCATAGAGAAATGAAACAACTACAACAAAAAATGTCAGTGAAAATGTGGGGAAAAAAGGAAACCTCATACACTGTTGGTGGGAATGTAAATTAGTATAACCACATGGAAAACAGTATGGAGGCTACTCAAAAATCTAAAACTAGAATGGTCAACCTATGAGCAAAATCACTTTGAGTGATATAACCAAAGGAATATAATTCAAGTTATAATGTTGAATAGCCAATCTATGGAAACAATCAAGATGCCTTGCTACTAATGAATAGATTAAGAAAATGTGGTGTTTGCAAACAATGATGTTTTATTCAAAGATAAATGAGAATGAAATTTTGTCCTTTGCAGGAATGTGGATGGAATGGGAAAACATCATCTTCAGTGACATTAGTCAGCCAATGTCTGCAGTTTTCCTCTCATATGTGTAATATAGGCTCAATAAAAATGCAAGCAATGGTTTATATACACAGAAATATAAACAGAGCATGTATTCAAAAGTGAGGCTAGGTGGAGACCCAGGGATGGGGAAAAGAAAGATAGCGAACAATAATGAAGTACATTACATCTATGTAGGAACAAGATGCAAAAAATTGCTAAAAATTGTTAAACAACACAGGATACAGGAAAGATAAGCAACTGCACTGGAGGAGGGATACAATGACTTAAGCACAATACTTGTACAGATACAATATGAAGACAAAAATCCCACTACACAATGAACACACACCTAAAAACAAAAGACAGGAATGGCAAACTGGTTAAGCAAAGGCATGGGTATTAAAAAAGAAGTAAAGAAGTTGAATGTGCTTGATGTACATTCTATACTGGATTGAATATAGGTTCCCTCTCCCTTGTGCCTCTTTGGTTGGGGTTTTATGAAAGATTGCACACGACTGGGTAGTGGTTGAGTTCTGGTGTTTCTTTGCCAGGAAAAGGGAGAACTATGTAACCTGCTCCTTCATTTGGTGATGTGGTGTATGTTCTGACATTCACATAAACAATGGAATTAGAAGAGAAGCAGGATCATGTTGCCTGGAGATGTACAGACATTCTTGACTTCTCTCACATGGGTGAATGATTTGAGGGGGAGATATAACAATGACAAAGAAGAGAAAAAATGTCTTTTTTAAAATCATGTAACTGAAAACAGGCTGATATGTAAAGTGAGTTATTCAGCTAAACTACAGTTGTGAGTATATTTAGGTGTCTATTCTGGTCACAAGAACAGAATCACTAACCAGGGTATGAAAAGCAAAGGTAATCCAGATCAAGCTGGGCTGACTGCAAAACTTTGTTCCTTATGTTTGAGTGCACATGTAATTCCCCAAAATGCCTTTCCACATGCATTTTTTTATTAATTTTTCCACAAAACCCATAAGTTCAAGTTAATAATGCTAAAAAGTAAACAATCATCATAAGAAAAACAGGTAATGTGTCTAAACATTGTGGACTCCTAAAAAATATGACAACAATAGAGAAGTAGAAAAAAACAACCTTTAAAACCAGTCTGAAGTATAAAAACATACTAATGAATTATGTAAATAGCAATGTGACATAAAACAAAATCTTATTTACTTGAAAAAATATTTCCCCCTTAGTGTACAGAATTCATAACAACTTCTGTATTATTTACCTACATAAAAGATACTGAACTTTTATGTTAACACACAGAGAGGTCAAGTTGTGTAGATTTGTTTCTCACAGAATCCAAAAACATTCTAACGAATCTTCTTTTTCTTAATTTTACTGTGCTCCACTAATGTATTCTTTTTTCTCTAACTATTCATCTCTCTATTTTTCCTCACTTTCCACCCAAGCATGGCAGACAGAAAATGCAAGAGGCCCAAGATTCTATACTAGCTGTTTGCAAGGGGGGAGAAACTACAGAAAGTGCCACAATAGTTTTAACTTGTTAAAAAAAGAGTAACTTAATTCTCCTAAGGGGTGAAGGACACAGTGTGGGATGTCCACAAGACCCAAGGAGCCAGGGATGGCAAATTAAGAAGCAACATATTGTGACTGAAATCCAGATGAGGTGAAGTCAGCTGGATCTTTGCCTCTGGATCTTTTGACTCTCTGGTATTTGCTTCTAATGGGCAGAGTCTATTTCTCAAAGCATTGTGGCTCTGAAAAGAATACCCCTGCTTCTGAAACTTCACAGAAAATAGCATCCATACCAGTAAGACTGCAAAATCAAGGCTTGTCCAAGAAACAATTCAAACAATGAAGAAGAGAAGAAAATGCAGGTCCAACATAGCCCAGGCCCAGCACAGGCTATGAAAGAAGAAACTAAAAGAGAATAAGATTGGATCATATAAATTCTACAAGGAGCACTCAATGAACTTCACCTTACACTTCAATCAAGTTACAAAAAAGGATGCTTAAACCTTACCTTACCCAGTAAATGCACTACTCACATCAATTGAAATAGTTTTAGAATAACTATAATTGCTAAACCTCAATGTGTCTTTCCTTCCTCCCCAAGGATATTAACTATATATGCATTATATAATTATAATATGTGTTAGAATGTAAAATATAAAATTATGAATAACTTTATTAATGAACATTTATAAGAACCATTGAGATGATTTCCCTAAAAGTGGAAAGACAGACTATCATGTCTACCTTTCAGGACTTCATTAAGGGGCTGTTATAGCTCTACTGTTATGAGCTCCAACCAATCCTGCTTTGTGGTTTGGAATTGGATCTTGCTATTGGCTGATTCATAACTTTAAACTGCCAATGACATCATTCACCCACCAAGCCTCCTGCCACCTGGGTAGAATCTTGGGGTTTCCATGGAGCTGCCTCTAAACAAATTTGAATCACTGCAAGTGACCAGTGACCAGTGATCAGTTACCAGTGTCCTTTGGACTTGATACATACACCGTTCAGCTTCAGCTACCCAGACAAATATCATCTCCTCCTACAGATACATTTCTTGTATCTGTAGTTGATGTTAACACTTCTCAGACCATGTTGGGTAAGGAAAGAAATGTTTTTTAAACACAGCTTTTGAAAACTAATGAAAAAAATAGCTTTCCTCCTGGGTTAAATTTAGTAGTAGAGTCAAAACAGCTTAGAATAATGGGTGGAGGGAGTATTGAAGTAGATATATGGGAACAATTTCAATTTTGGCTTTGACTTTTATTAGGTATGTAACTTTAAACAGATTGTATATTCACTCTGAAAGTGTTTCTTCATCTGCTACATGAGGATGGTGTTGGCCCATGTTCTGTTCCTTTCCCTCCTCTAATATTGAGTCTCAAGGGCATGTGAATAGTGAAATCAGAGACTTCTTGAGACTGTTAGTTTCATCAGAACCAGAGAAAAAACTAGATGGTATTAAAAACCAAGCACTATATGCCAGTAAGTTTCATCTACAACAGTCTCTCCCTTCCCTAATATTTCCACTTTAGTATTTCAAATTTACACTGACCAAAATTATCCTTGGGTTTTGGAATTTTCTGTTTAAGCTAGGTAAAAAGAGACATAGGAAGGAAAGAAGGAGGAGACTGAGTTATATAAAGGAAAGATTTTCTAGAGTAAGGAAGTTTGGGATTGTTTTCGTTAAGCATAAGCCAAGAGTAACTGGAGGGGTGAAGAAAATGTAAAAGTGAGGGAAGAGAAAAGCCTAACAATGAAAGAGATGCCGAGGAGGGAGACATTCTCAAGAAAAAAGACATGGTCTGGGATAGAATTTTGAAGAGAACTAAAAATTTTTAAATTAACACACAACAAGTGTAGAGTGAAATCTACTCAGAGCAAAACAAACTGAAGTTAGTTTTGGGAAATGCTTGTATTGCTGGACTAGGAAGATAAATAAGAGTAGAACAGGGTATCCCCCACAAAGGCAGTTAATCAGAAAAATTCCATTTGATCATATTTTTTCTATTGACTCTAGACACGGATGACAATTGACAGTTTTGTATATGAACAATTTAGAGATGTATTTTAGAAGTGATTCTGCCAATAAACACACTACGAAAGGGGCTATAGAGAAGGCTGGTATAACAGAATTATCAGTGTCCTATTTCATTATGATATTTAAAATACATGGATTTTTTAAAAATCATGCATCTTAATTTGAATCAGTAGAAAGTTTCAAGGTAAAGCTACTTTTAATCTTTTCAATAATATTTTTCCTTTTTTGACACTACTGGGGGTTTGAACTCAAGGTCTAACATTTGCTAGGCAGGCACTCTACCACTAGAGCTATACCTCCAGCCCAATCATTTTCTTCCTAAAACAGAATACATAGTTATTAATAGTAAATAACTGTTTTTAGACACAAAATTCAAAAGAAAGAACTTTCTAAGAATAAAAAGTCAGTCTCCACATCTCTAATTCCACATTTATCTAAAACAAAGTTGTGAAATCTTTTGAATTTTCAATATTTAAAAGAATTGTTTTGGGCTGGATGTGTAGCTCAAGGACAGAGTGCGTGCTTATCAATTACAAGGCCCTCAGTTTATATTTCAGGAAACCCCACTAAAAATTTTTCATTGTATTAGTTGAATTTTAGTGGTAATTTTTTCAGACTTTACGTCTGATATTCTCCTATAAGTTCAAGGTGGTGACCATTAGCTAGCTTTTGAGGATAAATATAGAAACTTTCATTATCTTTTTTAAACACTTTTAAGTGTTTTTTTTCTGATTTTTATGTGGCTACATTAATTGAACTATCTGTCTAGTAGGATTAATACCTACTACATGGTAGATAATATTAAGAAAAATAGGAATGAGCACCATAATATAATTCCTTTACATTTATTGCTTTACTCTCAACTTTATACCATTTTATTTTGTTTTGTTTTATTTGTTGGTTGGTGGATGATGTCTTGCTATGTGGCTCAATTTGACATCAAACAATTGAGCTCAAGTACCTCTTCTACTCAGCAATCGACAGTTCCGAGGCTACAGATGCACCCAGATGCATACAACAATTTATTGAAATATTGCTCTACATAAAATATGACTCCCTAAATGTTTACATTTGCTGCATTTATCTGCTTGTTACACACTTTTTAAAGGTATAGTTTCTCTGTGTTTATGTAATGGTTAGAAATACATTCAAAAGAAATCAAGGTGTGGTGTTTGGTGCTTGTAAACCCAGCCACTCAGACACTGAGATGGGAAGATTGTAAGCTTATTGACAGTCTAGGAAACTTTGATGCTGACTACATATCCAAATTTACATTACAATCTACTTACTCTTTTTTGGTTTTTGTAATTTGTCTGTCTTTGCAGAGCTTACTATGTATTCCTCCATACAAATCATGTACAAATGTCATTTTATTCTTAGATTGGATACCACTATTAATATTGAATAATAATAATATTGAATAATAATACATGAATTATTGATAATAATTCAATAATACTGCATGACACTTGTGCCTGAAAAAGTTTAAATAAATTTTTCCCAAAAGGAATTTTTTTTTGAGAAACTAACTCTCAGGTAGTTATTTTGACTTTAGGATCAGAAGTCAGACTTTACAAGGTTAAACATGATCTTTTACATTTACCACCTGGTCTGTGTTGTAAGTGAACTTTATGAAATGACATGTGACTTGCACAAAGAAAATGAGACAGTGAAGGTAAAATTGGTAATAGCACATTGTTGCTTTCCTGCCTTTCTTCTTTCTTTCCCTTCCTTCCTTCCTTCCTCTCTTTCATTCAAGGCAGTACAAGGGATTGTACTCAGGGCTTCATGACCGCTAGGCAGGTGGCCTACAATTTAATTCACACCACCAGCCATTTTAGCTCTAGTTAATTTTGGAATATGTCTCACATTTTGTGTGGGCCGGACTGGACTGTGATGCTTTTACTTTATCCTTCCCACCATAGCTGGGCTGACAGGCATTGGTTGAGATGGGGTCTGCTGAAATTTTATTTCCTGGTGGTCACATATAACAATTCTCTAGATCTCATCCACCCAAGTAGCTAGAATTACAGGCTTGAGTCATGGCCTAGCTAGTAATACTAGTCTCTAATGAATAAGGAAACAAAAAGCAATATTAAAAGATCTATTTCTCCTGGTTTTTGGTCTTTTCTCAGAGGACAGTACCTGGTGAGAGAGTCAGGTTCTATAACCTGATACAGATAACAAGGAGATATTTTATTGTGATACTGGTGTCTGAACTCAGGACCTCATACTTGCTATTAAGGCACTCTACCAAGTAAGACACTTTGTCAGCCCTTTTAGGGGAGGTGGTATTTTGGAGAAAGTGTTTTTTGAACTAGTTCTTGGGTCTGCTTCACACCATAATACTCTAAATCTCTGCCTCCAAGTTTGCTAGGATTACAGGCCTGTGGTACCACCTCCCAGCAGTGGGAAATCTTGATGGGAAAACTTGAAAGCATAGGTCTGGCCTCTCAGGCCCTCAGATTTTTCACCTATAAAATGGTAATATTAGAAGTTCTCTAAGGATATTTTAGTCTTAAAATACTTCAATTCTAGAACATACTTATGAGATCACACTAGGGCAGGCTCAAGAAAAAGAGTAAAGAGACAGCTGCTTTTCATCTAGGGAACAATGTAGAAACCAGGCCACTTTGGGTCTTCTGTGCACAAATTAGAAAAAGGTAGTTCATCAGAAGAGGACCAAACTGCTTCACCAGTTAGAGGCATCCTACACTGCTTGATTTTTGTATCTCTGTGAGTAATGGTATTAGAAACTTCTGGTTTACAACAACCTTAAGCTAATGGTAGTCAGCAAATAAACTGACAGTTTGTCAATCTATCAGTTTACATCACTCTCTTCCAACAGAAAATTTTCAAAATCCACCTTTGCTTGGAATTGACAGTTCTCTACAGGTCTCTCTTCCTGTGTTCAGCAATGCCACTTCCCTCCCAGAAATAGTCTGCAACTTCTCCAGAGATTCTGGTCCAGGTGTCACTCCAGCATGGCTAGAGCCGTCAGTCTCTGACACCTCTTTCTAGGCACTCACGGGTAGTGCCTACCTTTATCAACATTCTAGCATAACCATGTCATCTCAATTTACTGCCCAGAGCCAGATCTCTACCTCAGCTGCCAACACAGTGGTTCCCCTCTATCCATCATTGCCTGCCAACTTTGTTCAGGTTGCACCATCTCATATTGCAAATCAAGGACATAGCCTGTCACTTCCCTACCAGGAAAGAAGTGAGGTCTATTATTATAATTAAAACACATTGGGGCCTCTGGTATATCTAGAACATGGCTGCAGCCTGCAAACCTATGGCACTGTTTGGTACGCAGGGTGCAGGGCCTCTGTCCCACAACCAGAAATGGTGATGGAACTAAAGGAGGGTCAGACTACAAAACATTATAACACCAGTTTCCACCTCTGGAGTCTTCCACTCTGAGACTGCTCAACCCATCACAGAAAATTTGAGTTTACAAGGTGAGTAAAAAGGTCAAAAAAGGGATAGAATGGTTAGCATTCAAAAAGAGAGCCATCTCTTCAGATGAGTGGTGGTTAGTCCACAGATAGGAAGAGTCCAAGTCCTGAGATTTCAATCACTGTTCTCACTCAGGACCCTGAAGTTTCATGTTCTATATAAGGTGGAGGGCTGAGGCCATGGCTGAAGTGGTACCATGCATGCCTCACAAGTTTAGGATCTGAGTTCAAACCCCACAAACACCAAAAATTAAATAAATAAATAAAAGTGGAAATGCAGAATACTGTAATGGTCATCCATGATGCATTTAAGAGTCGCTTAGAAGCACACTGAATAGGCCTCTCTGCCCTGGCAAACCCCCTACAATGTAATTTAAATATCTTCCCTAACTTATTGCTCTGGTTTCTTTGGAAAACACTTCCAAACCTTCATGTTCCATTTAATTTTCTTTAATTGCTGTGTTTTAAGTGATGCTGTAAAAGGATCCCAGTGTGCACACAGCATGTCCTTCTTTATGTATTTCATGAGGAAGAACTCCACTTTATCTCCATAGTCCGTGGTTAATCATATTCTTATATACACAAGGAGGGCAGAGTGAAATGAGTATACCATATATGAGAATGCAAGTCTTTAAAAAATTGTTTTCATTTTTATGTGCTTGTGTTTAAAACCAGGGCCAAGAGCAAAGGAAACAAGCGCTCTACTTCTAAGCCAAACAATAAGCATAAAATATTTCATCTTTTTATCAATCACTTTCACTTTTTTAAACTCACACAAATCCTATGAAAAATTACATCAAAAGAACAGCAGTAAGAATTCAAGCAGTAATCACCTATCTCCTAACACAGTGTACTACCATTGTCTTAAGAAGAGTCCCTAAAAAGATTTTGTTCACTGTTGGCAGGGGCTTGGTTGCTGTATTAGTGTGTAACTAAGAGATCCTACTTACCAGGGATTGATTCCTTTTTTGACTACCTTTTAGAGATGGAAATTTCCATGGGGATGGAGAATTCTTAGACTTGCAACCTCCAAGCCCAACACTTTGTCTTCCACAATCTCCAGAATTCCTCAAGTCCTGCAGTAGTATAAATGCTCAGATACTTGAGAGTAACCCACCATGTGAACATGGAGACATTTCATTAATAGCTCCAGTCCAACGTTCTAGCAATATCTTGGTCTTGTCTCTAGCCCTATACACCAAACAAGTACACAATGAGAATTTGGTTAAAATTTAAACCAAGCTTTCAAAGCCTCTGGATGCCTACTAGATCCCAATCAAAAATCACAATCCTCACATAGTCCTTTAAAATTGCTGACATTCACCAACATCTGGCCTGCATTAACCTTTTGGGCTAAAAGGGGAAGTATGGTTCTGAAAAATGCCAATTTGTGAAATAATTGCCTAAGTCTTGAGAAAAAAGGGACATTTAAAAACAGTATTGAGTCCAGCAATAGTATTGCAGACATTGCTGCATTGGTGGAAGATATTCACATCTTGCCCATTTTCAATTCATTGACAGGTTTGGAACAATCCAAAGTCGCCACAGCCATCAAAGCCAATGATGCAACCATCATCAAGGTGGAAAAGTCCAGTGTCATAAAGGATCCCACTGGCCCAGTGAGAAAAAAGAATGGAATTCCAAAGGCCAAAATTCAGCACCAGAACCCAAAGTACCTACTGGAGGAAGAAGTGGTTGTGTGCACTGCCACATCCAGTGACAGACCTCCTGTGAGCATCATCAAGCATTCTCACAACAAACCTCCAAAATCCACATCCAGCAGTGCCAGCAAAGCTAAAGTCCAGGGACAGGAAAATACCAAAATGATCAGAGAAAACCTCTCCAATAAAACTGAACAGAGTAAGCAGAAAGGGAACAAAAGGAAGTCAGAGAAGACAACCATTCCCAAGGCAAAGTGCAACAGAAATGAATCTAAGTTTAGCCAAAAGAACTTTACTAAGCCTGAAAGCGCCCTGAGCATGCACCTGCTGGAATCAGTGCAGGTTTTTCATGCACTGGGGAAGAAAAATGGTAAGAACATTGGGCCATCTTCCTGTCGGGCTCTGGGAAATTCAAGCAACACCAAAGGCTCCCAGTATTCTACAGCTATCAAGTCACAGCTGCATATGCCACATGAGGGCAAAGAACCTAAAAAAATTGAACTCAAAGCACAGAAGAAAAATAGCAGTGATGGCAATGAATGTCCATCTCCATCCCAAAATGAGCTGCCCTCACCTGGACAGGTCAAGTTGGTACCTTTAGCTTTTCCAAAGCTGGACAAGCCTCAACCTCGACCTGTTTCATGCAGACCACAGTCTCTTGCTTTGTGTAGGCCCTTGGCATCTTATCCTGTCCAACCTCATTCTAACACAGCCCAATCTAAGGCAGTCAATGTATCTCAACCAGCTAGTGCCAACACATCTTCGATTGGTCCTGTCAAACCAGCTCAAACAATTTCAACCAATGCAACCCTGCGGGGTTTGACCAAGACTATCCAGCCAAATATATCTCAGTCTGCTGCTGCTAGACCTGTACCCTACAAAACATCATCTTCCACTTCTTTCCAGTGGGAGCCTGCTTCCATGGCTGTGACTAAGTTCCAGCGACCACTTAAGCTACAAACCCAATTTCTACTGCATGATTTCAGCTTTCAACGAATTCCATGGAGGAAACCCAATGTGCCTGAGCCAGTAATGTCAAGCCCCATCACAAAAGAGCAGAGGACAGAGCGTGAGGCCATGAAAAGGAAGGCTCAGCAAGATCGTGAGCATGCTGCTAAATACCCTTTTTTGGAAAAACTTCAATTTTTCATTGGGAGGGAAAAAGAACTGGAAATTTCTCAATACTATGGTTATGTAATGTAAGAACACCTAAGATTTTTGGCACCACTATAGATACCAAATGCTTTTACATATACATATACATAGGTTTAGATAAATATATGGATATATAATTATATACAATCTTTTAGATAAAAATGTAGATTAAATTTTAATTATTTTAATGTATTTTAAAAACTTAAGTGTTGTCATAGATTAGTAGATGAGCAATAAAGAGGCCTTGGGTGCTTTGAGATGTAGCTTCCTTGGTTTTCATTGGTAGAGGTGAGGATCAAAATCTGCATTTGACCAAAGGAACTGAAAGTTGGATGGGAGAACAGGGGGAGAAGGATAAGTGGGAAAAGAGGAAGGAATATGATCTGGGAGTAGAAGATCAAAAGAGTGGAGATTATATAGGTTGCTAAGAAGAATCATGGATAGGTAAAATGACAAAGTCTGAGATTGGGGTTAAAATAATGAAATTTACAAAAAGTTGGAAAAGCCTGAATATGTGACTAAGTGAACCAGAAGAAATGTTAACAACAACTGTGAATACAATGTATGGGAGGATCTACCACAGTAGTGGCAAGAGCTCAGTCATCCTAGGGGCAGCTGATAACTTAGGGTCTAGCCAAGTGAACTGCAGCAACTTGAGGCCCACCCTGAAAATGACTTGAAATATAAATCACCATTCTTTCACCACTCAAGCACCAGGGCAACATGAGTGTACTTGCATTGCTCTATTCAGAATTTTCCTGGCTCTTTTGCTTCCTATAGTTGCGATCTCCTTTTTTCATTTTGTCAAGTACTGCCATGAGTACTTCATTAATTTGCAACATGATGGCACACCAAAATGCATCTGCTACGTTGTCTTGGGGGTGGCACTTTAGTGCACCTTTTGAACTATGGTCCCAATTGATGTCCTTGCTCCCACCCTTCAACCCTAAAACTTGTGAACACAGCAGCCATCACAGTCATTTCAAAGTGTAAATTATGTCCTGTCAGTTTTTTGCTTACAACCTCCCACAGATTCTCATTTCTTTAATATTCAAAGCCACCATCCTTACATTGACCTAAAAGGAACTATCTTATATCAATGCTCTGCAAACATTTTCTACAAAGAGCTACACAGCAAATATGTCAGTCTTGTGAGCCAGGCTGTCTCTATCTCAACTACTCCACTCTGCAGTCACAGCATGGAAACAGACATGGGAAGTATGTAAACAAATGGCTATGACTGTGTTCCAATATACCATCATTTATAAAATCAGACTGGAAAGGGGTTGAAGTGACAAAAGTAAAGTACAGTCTCAGTGGGTATACACAAGAATCCCCTTTGAATATTGACATTGGAATTAATAATGAAAGACAGGACAGTAAAATAAGTACAGAGTGGGGGTATATGTGGGAGGGAGAGGTTAAAAAGAGGAGATGAAGGTGAGAAAATATGGTTGATCAGCTTCATATACGTATACAAAAGAGAATGATGAAACCACTTGCAATTGCTTTAGATGGACCGGGTTGGGGGATTAACAGGAGGAGATGGTGAGGATGATGTAAACAATGTTCAATGTGAGGTTATTTGGAATTAACACAATTAATTGCCACTGTGCAACTAATATATTCTAATAAAAATGGGGGAAAAACAGGCAGAACAGGTTCACTGACTGCTGCACTCATGATCTATTCCTTGAGTCCTTTCAGTCACTCCATTCCAGTCATACTGAGCCCACTTGCTGTTCTCTGCATGAAGTGCTGTTTTTACCTTCTTCAAGTCTTAGCTCAAATCTTGTATTATCACAGTTTCTTTGACCATGCATTTTTAATATACAATCACCACTCTGTTCTCTCTTTCCTCAGTCTGATTCCCTTCACCATAGCCTATTTCTTCTGTAGAACTTCAAACCTTCTGATACATCACATAACTGACTTCTTTATCATATGTTTTATAATTTACTGCTAGCTCTCACATCATTAAAATGTAAGATCCTTGAGGGTGCAGAGTTCCTTCAATTCATCCTTCCTTTTCCTCCTCCTCTTCCTTCTCTTCCTCGTCCTTCTCCTCCTCCTCTTTCTTCTTCTTTTTCTTCTTTCTTCTTATTCCTTGTCCTCCTCCTCCTCCTATTTTCTTTTTTCTTGGAGAGGGACATTTTGTTCCCTTCATTGTTCACTGGTAAGTTTCCAGTTGTTTCAATAGTGTATGGCACATAATACATAATCAATACATATTTCTTGAATTACTGAATAGAACTTTCTTCCCAGAGTAGAAATTAAGTGGCCTGAAAGTTTTCATTCATCACTAATAGTTTCAGTGTCTTGTCATATTACAGAATTTTTTAATAATTAATATGTGAACCCAAAAAAAAGTGATGAAACCCATCACCAAGATTGTGTTATTCAAATAACACTAAAGTCTCTTGTGTCATTTAATTCTTTTTTAAATTTGTGAATTGAGAATATTCTCTTACCAAAAACAAAGGCATTGAATTATCTGGAAATAGATTCTGCTACCCCCAGATATTTAGCAGATAACAGAAAAAATATTTTTAACATAGAACTTCTTCCTCATGTACTTATAAAACTTATTCCTCATTTAAGCATCAATTTTTAAGTCTTTTAAACTTTAGAGACAGGGTCTTTCTATGCAGACCAGGCTGGCCATGATCTTATAGTCTTCCTACCTCAGCCTCTCAAGTGCAGGAATGTATACATATACCACCATGCATAGCAAAATCTTTAATTTTAACAATATATACATGTTAAAGATCTTTCCAGAGTGCATACTACCTTATTTTCCAAACTTGTCATTTTTTCCTGGTGACAGATGATACCAATCTTTGAATAAACTATAAGTACAGCTCCAGATTCTTCTCGGTGTTACTGGTTTTACTGCAGCCTTCATCTTAAAAAACAGCTTCATCAGATAATTCCAACTCCAAATGAAAAGGAACATAATTTGTTAGTGATAAAAATGCACCAATTAAATGACTCCAGTGCATTTGCTATATTTTCTTAACTTTGGAGAAGTTCCTCACACATCTTTTACTTCCTGAGTATTTACTTTTCAAATTCTATCATTTGACATTCTCAATTGGTTCTCAACAAATATTTTAATAATACAAAACTTTCATTTCTGCTTTCAGAACATTCTTTTCTCTAGCAGTATTAAAGCTAGGCTCCTCAAGTGTCAGAGTATATGGAGCTCATCTAGCATCCCCCTGAGAATCTTGCTCCTCTTTCAACCATGATTTTCCTTCTGATGTCTCTAAGCCCTTATCTGTGAAAGCCTGCAAACAATAGAAACTGACTTTTTCTCTTTCATTTTTGTAGGCCCATGGGTTGACATACAGCAGAGTCAAGACCAAGATAGTCTCTCAATAAATATTTGCTCAATGAAAGAGTGTGTTTGCATTGATATTTTCTGCTTCTTCCACCAAATGCCTTGGAGAGAATCTTGGTCCTGAGAACATAGTGGTCTGTTTTTCATTATTTATCTCAGCTATCACCATAATTGCTTAGTCTATCCACATAATTCATTTTGAAGATAGTGAGACAACATTCATTTCAACAATACTTGAAGCTGGGGGTGGTGGCTCATGCCTATAATGTTAGTTTTTTGGGAGGTGGAGATTGGGAGGATAGTGATTCAAGGCCAGCACAGGCATAAAGTTGAAAAGAACCCCATCTTTAAGTGGAGGTATAGCTCAAGCAGAAGAGTGCCCGCTCTGCAAGTGTGAAGCCTTAAATTCAGACCCCATCCCACCAAAAAAAGAAAGAAACCCCATCTCAACTAACAAAAAGGTGAGTGTGGTAGTATAAACTTATCATCCCAGCTATGTGGGAAGCATAAATGGGATAATCATAGTTCAGACCAGCCAAGCATAAATGCCAAACCCTATTCAAATAACAAAGCAAGGGACACCAAGATGAAGCATAGCTGACAGACCCCAAAACTTTGTGTTCTCACAACTATGAAAGAAAACTTTGAATTCAAGGTGAGTGAGGGCTGGAGAATCTGGCTTCTCTACCACATAAGATATCACCAATACATAGGCAATCCAATGGACAATGACTAACTTTAAACTACCTTTTAATAGCATGAAAAAGCCCAGGTGCTGTGGCTGCTGTCACACTGGAACACCAGTAGCTGTTTCTCCATTTTTTTGTGTTTCTGGTGTTTTTGTTTTTGTTTTTTTGTTTTTTTTTGCTTTTGGCTCTTCTCCTGTCACTGACCAAAGAGCAAAAACTCAATGTAGGGAACTGCAGAACCAGTTCTAAAAGTTCCTGGGCAATCCTAGACCCACCAAGATTCATGGACATAGAACCTCTGAATGCCACCTGCCTGTGACCCAGGCCACTGACCTGCAATGCTACAACCCATTCAGGTGAGGGTGCAAAACCGTCTGCTCTGGAGGAAAGCACATAGTCCAATGCAGTTTGAGGGTATTGGTTGCAAGCTTCCAGGGCAAAGCTGTTTGTCTAATTAATGGAGGGAAACCAACAAGCCTGCCTAGTGTGGAGGGGTACCACAGCACTGGACCATCTTTTTAAGGTGCTGGTCTGAGCCTGTGTGGGGAGGGGTGACTCATCCTGTGTAGACTGGGGAAAAAAAGAATTAATTCAAACATCTTGGAGAAACTGATAGCAAGCTGAAACTAACAGCCTTCCCAGAGAATAGTATTCAACTAAATGGCTAACTTCAATTCCTAGGCTTCACCTCTGGGTGGGAGGGGCTTGCCTGTGATCACATATCATCTCCTCCTGGGACCACAATAAAGTACACAATTATACCCCAACGTGTCTGGTGGAGCAGAGCACCATCAATTGTCACCAAGCCCAGCAAGGACTCCGAATAAGACTTTATAAGAAGGGACAGTACCTGTATTAGAAATCAGAAGAAAACATCCAGTGCACTCACTGATCTCAAAGGAAGCTTACTCTACAACACAACAATAAAAAAATTGGGACAGTAATTATATTTTCAATTGTTTTATTTATCTCCTATTTCCATTTGCTGAAATTATAATTTGCTTATCCCTCTCTTGTCCCAGCTTCTTCTCTCATTCCCCTTTTTTTAAATTTTATGTTTTCTTCCTTTCCTATCTTAATCATGCTCTCTTCTCCCCCTTTTCTCCCCCTTTTGCCCTGTCCACTCCATACTAACCACTCACAAAATAGTTTATTATAACAACTGTAGACATTGCTCCTCATCCTTCCTGTTCTTCTGCAATCCATGACAAGAGCATCCTCCTACAGAATAACTGAATTACTCCTTTACACACATTACGGCCTTGTTACCTCATAGCATACACACCTCACACCTTTTCTTCCCCTGACTCCATCCCCCATGTCTCCACTTCTATAATCAATTTCATTATTTAAGTTTTCAACTCTATGTACATAACTGTATTTGCCCAATTCCATTGTTTTTAGATAATACTGCCAAGGAATTTACATATAATGTATATTACTGATTCATAATTGAATCCATGAATTTCTAATTGCTAAGTAAATCCTCCAGGTTTGTGAACAGAAATGTTACAGCAGCTCAGCTAACAACTAAGCTAGCCCAAGACTAGAAACTAAGTCAAGAGGGAGATGAGGGGATTAAAGGCCCCAATCAACAACACATGAGCAAATCTCAAGATAGAAGTATATGGAATAAAGGAGGCAGGGGAATATGACACCTCAAAAGGTTAACAATCTGAATATAGAGGATTTGGTGGATAGTGAAGGGGATGAATACAGAGGTCAGAAGAAAATGATAAGAATTTTTAACAAGCTTAAAGAGGACATATGAAAATAACTCAATGAATCCCAAAACAACATGTATTAAAAAATTAGAAGATACAGAAACAATTAAAGGAACTCAAAGAGGACTTCAACAAACACTGAAACAAAAATGAAGTGAAATGAAGACAGTGAAAGAGGAGCTTAACAAAGGTAGAGAAATTCTCAAATTAAAAAAAAAAATCAAACAGAATCGCTGGAAACAAAAAGCTCCTTCAGTCAAATAAAAAATGCTGTTGAAAGCCACTCCAGCAAACTGGAACAAGTGGAAAACAGAACTTCAGAGCTCAGAGACAAAATAGATGTTTAAGGATAAACAAAAGAATATGGAATAGAGTTGCAAAAGGAGTATGCAATAAGTGCACAAATCCATCCAAAGGCCAAACCTGTGAAGCATGGGCATTAATAGAGGAGAATAAGTTACAGGCCAAAGGGACAGGAAACTTTAATATTTAACAAAATAATAGCAGAAAACTTACCAAAACTCAAGAAAGAGAACCATTCCAGGTGTAGGAAGTCTCTAGGACACCAAACAGACATGACCAAAGCAGAACCTCTCCACAGCATATGTCAGGTAAAACAATCAGCGCAGAAAGCAAAGACACAATATTGAAGGTGGAAGAGAAAAAATCAAATAACATATAAAGGTAAACCCATCAAAATAACAGATTTCTCAACAGAAACCTTAAAAGAAAGAAGGGCATAGAGGAAAGTATTTCAAGCAATGAAAGGAAACTATTTCAATCCTAGGATACCCTACCTAGAAAAGCTATAATTGGAAATGGAAAAAGAAATAAAACCTTCCATGATAAATAGAAACGAAAACAACATATGACCATTAAACCAGCACTCCAGAAGTTTCTCAGAGGAAAACTACATACTGAAAATGAAAATGAACTGTCATGAAAGGATACAAATTATTACTCTCAAGAGAACAGCATACAAGTAATTAGAGAGTAGCACAGACTTAGTTCCACACGCATAAACTCTTTCAAAACAAAAAGGACTAAATGACAGGGATCATCACATCCCTCTCAATATTAACACTGAATGGCCTCAACTCCTTCATCAAAAGACATCAATTGACAAACCAGATTTAAAAGGAAGACCCAATAATTTGTTGTTTACAAGAAATTCACCTTATAGGGAGAAACAAACATTGAATTAGGGTGAAAGGGTAAGGAAAGATTTACCAAGATGAAGGTCCCCAAAGACAGGCAGGAGTAACTGTCCTTATATTGGATAATTTAGACTTTAAATCTAAATCCATCAGAGGAGACAAAGAAGGTCATTTCATACTAATAAAAGAAGCAAAGAGACCTCAAATAAATGACCTCATATTGCATTTCAAATTATGATGTGTTGTATTTTTATTTTTGTTCAGTTCAAAGTGTTTTCTACTTTCTTTTTTATCTTTTTGACATAAAGCTTTGTACATATGTGTTATTTTGCTTACAAATATTCATGTTTATTCCAGAGATTTTTTTTAAAATTGATTATTTTAAAAATTTTATTTTTATTTTAAAATAAAATTGATTATTTTAAAAATTTTATTTTATTTTTTTAAAATTGATTATTTTTTGATCTAGAAACAGACTCTGCATGGTTAAATGATTTTGACTTAATACTTTATTTTATGGTGGCAGATTGTGTTCTATTTTGGTAAAAGGAATGGTGTTGTTCAAGTCTAATACAATCTTGCTGATCCTTTACCTATATATTCTAACACTTATTGAGTAAGGGGTAGTGAAACCTCAGACTATGATTGTGATTTTTTCTACTATTTGCACTTCTATCAGTTTCTACTTTGGATTTTGATGCTGTTACTGGGTACATAAAAATTCAGGGTTGTATATCTGATTAATTGATCTGTTTGCAATTGCAAAATGACCTTTTTTGTTGCTCGTAGTATTTTTTACTACAAAATCTATTTTGGCATTAATGTAGTTATTATAGCTCAGTTTTTTTTATACTTATACTTGGTTTTATTTGTGTAGCTTTGACAAAGGATTTCCACATGTAGAAGACTGAAGCTAATTTCCACTCACCTAGTATAAAAATAAATTCCCAATGGATTGACAATCTTAATATGTGAGCAGAAACTTTGAAACAAGTAGAACAAAACAAAGAAAACTCTTGAAGATTTAAGCATGTAATTCTTTTTTAAGTAAAATGGTCAATTGCACAGAAAATAAGATCAAGAATTGAAAGATGAGATTGCAATAGATTAAAGAGCTATGTATAGCAATGGAAACCAACAAGAATCAAAGCAAAACCTACAGAATGTAAGAAGCTCTTTGCCAGTGAATCATCAGATAAAAGATGAAAAGCCATAATATATAAAGAGCTGAAAAATTAAACACCAAAAGAATATTATTCAATTAATAAATGGGCAAATGAATTAAACCATTTTCAAAAGAACAAGTAAAAATGACTAGCAAATACATAAAGAAATGTTTAATATCTTTAACTATAAAGAAATTGATATCTTTAACTATAAACCACTTTTGAATCACTGACATTCAATCTCACCCTAGTTAGACTATAACAGAAACAACAAATGTTGGTGAAGATGTGGAGGAAAGGAAGCACTTTTTACATTGTTGGTGGGAATATAAATTAGTCTAGCAACTACGGAAAACTGTATGGATCTTGATCAAGAAAATAAAGAAGGAACTACCAAATGATCTACTTTAACACTCTTGTGTCTATATCCAAAGGAAGGCAAGTCAACATTCAGTAGAGATACCTGTACACTAATGTTTAACACAGCCCTACTCACAATATCCAAACAATAGAATAAGCTTAGGTTCCCATCATCCAAAGAATGGATACAGTATGTGTGGTTTATTTACACAATGGCATAGTTTTCAATCATGAAGAAGAACAAATTATGTTCTTTATAGGAAAATGGATGGAAACTAGAGGCCACGATGTTAAATTAAATAAGCCAGACTGAGAAAAACAAATATTACATGTTATATCTCATATATTTAGGGGCAGAATCTACCTTTTAAAAATAAAACACAGGAGTGTAAAACAGGTTCTATTTTAAGGTGGGTGCGAGTAGGAGAGATGTTAAAGGAGAGGGTGCAATAAAGGTAAACATGATCAAAGTACTTTTTTTACATGTATAAAAATATAAATGATGAGATGGGCTATTGTGGCTCAAACCTGTAATCCTAGCTACTCAGGAAGCAGACATCGGGGGATCACTGTTCAATGCCAGCCCTGGCAAATATTTTGGCACACCTGATCTCAAAAACAGCCATCACAGAAAAGGGCTGATGAAGTGGCTCAAGTTGTAGGCCCTGTATTCAAACTCCAGTACCTCAAAATAAAAATACAATGATGAAATCTGCTAAAATTATTTTAAGAAATAGGGGTGGGGATGAGTAGAAATGATAGGATAAATTCAATCAGGGTACATTATATGCAAAATGGAAATGTTGCATGAAACAGTGTTCAACTAATACATGCTAATAAAAATGGGGAAGAAAAAGAAAAATTTGGTTGAATTTCAGTAGTACTGAGTTGGGAAGAACTACTTTCCTTTAGGTACAATGACTATTTAGTAGGGTTGTTTAAAACATGTCCATGTATTCCTTGATATTGCTCCTGGGAGATTCCCACTGCAGAATATGAGCTGGGCTTTATGACTGGTTTCTAGTGAACAGAATATCATGGGCCTTCTCTGTGACTGCTAAGGCCAGGTTAGGGAATGTAACCCCTAGGGAATCCCACATGACTTTCTCTAGGAAAGCCACCCTTGGAATCAGGCCACCATATTATGAAGAAGTTCAAGTCCCACAGTGAATCCTTATATAGAGGTACTGCTACAGCCACTGCTAAAGGCTCAGTCAAATGCCAGCTTCACCAGCCAGGCATGTGAAAGAACAAGACTTAAATTATTCTAGTCCCTAGCTTCAAGTCAACCAAGGTGAGGCCAAGAGGAGATAGAAAAACCTGGCCTCCTGCCAAAATTGCTGATTAGGAACAAAATAACACATATCACTTTGGAACACTGAATTTGGGGTGCATCATGTCAGTAACTTACAGATGCTGTTACTAAATGTGAGTCACTGTCATTTAGGAAAAAACAATATGACAAACACACATAGAATAGTTTAGACAAGAAGGTAGATAGAAGCAGAAATGACCTAAAAGAAGAGAAAGACAAGAGGGCTTCAAAAGGACTTTACATGGAAGCCCTATTGTGTCATTTTCACTCTTTGAGACCAGTTTTAAAAATTATTTTCTGATTATTATTTTAGCAGAACTTAAACACATAGCTGTACTCCAATGTCCAGACCAGCATTATTCTTACTAACCAAAATTTGGAAAAAAACCCTACTTGTGCTTTGATGAATAAACAAGTAAAAATATTGTATAAAAACATGGTTTTTAAACAATCAGAAACTTTTTATTAATATATTACTACCAATATCATTAATTTTATGAAGTCAATAAACTTCAATAAATAATTACACTACTAGTAACAAGTAGTATCAGCAGGAGTACAATAAATATTTTATCTATGAGATTTTTATGCTAACTAAAATATTCCTATATAATAATAACTGGAGTAAGAAAACTTATTTCACTCTGACAGCAATTAATAAAGGGAGGATTTAACAAATTTTCACATAACAGATTTTCCTTCAAGCTTTCAATTTTCACTGTGTGCTTTTATCTATTACAATATTTGACTTTATTTTTCAAGCTCAAGACTAGAATGTATGTTTAAAAATATTCTCACATGCCAATTTTAAACACACCACATAATTTCTGAGCAAATACTTGAAACTACTTTATTTCATAAAAATTTTAAAGTAGGTGATTTGATAAATGCATCATTTCTCTGTGTTTTGTTCGTACTAGGGAACATTTAGGTAAAATGTGAAAAAGTAAGCATCTTTCCTTTCAGCTGTTTATTCATTTTATTGGCCTACTTGGTGCTGCTGGGATTGAACCCTTGGCTTTGGGCATAAAAATCATGCACTATACCACTGAAGTCCAACCTCAGCCCTAAGGCATGCATTTCAAGTAACGTAAAGATGAAGTGTTTCCCAGTCGTCACATAATGTACATATTTTCATGGCAAACGTAATTCTCAATCTAAACTGCTTATTTGCTTTATAGACACTAAAGTATTTATATTTTTCACATGTTCTTCAATCTTCACAGCATGTTGTCCAGTCTTTGCATGTGGATCCAATAATCCCTGTGACTAAAACAGAGAAAACAAGGCTTTATAAACAATGCAGTACAAATATGTCCATCCTGAGCTTCTGTTCTAAGACTTACTGAAACATAACCATACCCTTTCATCTGCAGACTGAGATTGGGAACTTTTGGGTAGAAACTGCAGAATTCACTGAGTTGTTGCAATAGGAATTTAATTTCCCACACTGCCTAAATTAACAGGAGCCTAAGGTAACACTTGCCAGAAAAGCTTACTTACCCATGCTGTGGGACTACAACATATTATTATTATTATTATTAAATAATATTTTAATGACACTCACATTGATAAAATTGCTAGAATGGGCAAGTTCCCTATAGCAAGAATTTTTATTTGGCATTACAAGCATTATGGTTTGAAAAATTCATATATATTGATGACCATAGCTATGGCAAGGATGATAATAACTAGCACAGATCTTTAAGTGACAAGCACAGGTCACATTGAACAGTATGACAGGCAGTATCCTCACAAAAGCCTGAAGGATGGATCTGAATCCCAGCTCCAAGAGTCACTAGCTATGTGATCTTGAGTTAACATTTCTGTGTCTTCATGGTAAAATGGAGATAATAATACCATCTACTTCAATGGATTGTTGGGGAGATAAAGTTACAGGTATAATCTTGCACAAGTACAGGGCACATAGTGACCAATATATAAAAACGCTATCAGGGCTGGGATGTAGCTCAGTGGTACAGCGCTTGCCTAGCATGCACAAGGCCCTGGGTTCGATCCCAGCACCAAAAAAGAAAAGACACAAAAAAAAAAAACCGCTATCAGCATTAGTATTATGATTAAATTTTATACTCTAATAAAATTTGATCTTTTAGACAGGTGTCATGCTAAAGGAAAAAATGGCAGCAAATAGGAGCATATATCCAAGAGCACATCCTAGAATTTCATGAAACTCTTACCAGTTCCACTAACCAACAGTACTTTTGTGAACTCAAAATAATTTAAGGCTGATTTTCTTACAGTACTACTTAGTGACAATGATCATGGCACTCAGTGCAATGGTACCTCCTGGGTTGAGTAATATGTCACATAGATGACCACAGGCAGGCTCAGCTACTGACCTAAAAATAGTGGACTCTATTGTGCAATCAAGATTACCAAATCAGTTCATTCACAGCAGGAATTCAAGCTGGGCTGCCTTGGCTAGCGTTCTGGTGAGGAGATGAAGGTTGTGTGGAATGGCACATCAGGAAATCTCTAGCCAGAGCTTTTTCCTTGGTTAATTACTATAAATCCCTGTTCTGGGTGCATAATCCAGGTATAAATGGCTTAATTTTAACCTACCAAGTGTTAAGCAAAAATATTTTCAATTTATCCAATAACAGGAGCTATTAATATTAGTAGATATAATTCCACTTTAGATAAAGTTAGACAAAGACAAGATTATTTACCTTTTGAAAACACTAATAGCAATGTAAAAACAAGGAATAAACTGCTCTGCAAAGACAAGAGAGTGTTGACAAGAGTTAGGTCAAGAAGACTCAGAGGGGTCAGCCAATGCTTTGTGGAAAAGTAAATTGTGACCCAATTCTGAATAAATGAAGTCAGATGAATAAAAACTGAAAAGACAGAAAGGATACCATGAGTAAAGGCCGAGAGTTAGAAAAATCAGTCCAAGGAACTCAGAGGTTAAACTCCTAGAGACAGGAAACACACGTTTCCAAAATACCTGGCAAAAGAATGTGAATGGCAGCATTATTGATAACAGTCAGGAAGGAGGATCAACCTCAGCCCCATGCATGGACTAGTAGGTAAGTGGAACAGCCACGCAATTGCACATTACTAATCCATAGAAAGAAGTCAGGTACTGATGATTGCTAGAACACAATCGCTCACACCTGTAATTCTAGCTACTTAGCCTACTGAGATTGGGAGGATTGTGGTCCCAGGCCTGCAAGGCAAAAAATTTACAAGATCCTATCTGAACAGAAAAAAGTTGGGCATGGTGGTACATACCTGTCATCTCAGAGAGTGGGAAGCACTACATGGGAGGGTGTGGTCCAGGCTGGTCTGGGAAAAATGCAAGAATTTTTCTCAAAAATAACCAGAGTAAATCCCAGTATGAGCAAAATAATTAATATTAATAATAATAATTATAAATCAGTAAATAAAATGAAAAGTAATTGCCTAAGTTCTCAAACACTTTTAAGATAAACTGAAGTGTTTACTTTTATGAGGAAGGAATAATGACCTTTCTTTACAAGCTATCTGGAAATGTATGAACTATATGTTCATGGATCCTAGGCTGTGGACATGTCTCAGTGGTAGAGCACCTGTGTAACATTTATTAAGGCCTGGCGTCCATCCCCAGAAAACCATAACATAAAAACAAAAGCGATCATTGATGGGATGAAGAATGGTGGTAGCACACTTATCTAAGAATATGTTATAGAATGTCATTATTTTTAGGAGCTCTTTGTACTGAAACAGGGGATAACAAGGAGCAAACAGTAACTGTTTTCAAAAAGTGCAAAATGACAAATAAATTATGGTCTCCACTGTCTAGATTTTTACTCCTTACCTAGCACTAGAAATAATAAACAAATCTCCACATTAACATATGAAGGGCATGAAATCACTCCCTCAAACTTGAACATAGATTGTTATTAGCTAGGGTTTTAAGATCCTAGAAAAATCAATTCTGTGGAAAGTGAGATCCCGGAATAATCATTTTCTGTGGAAAATGTTAGAAGTCTTCTCCTTGGATGAGGCCATTGAGAATGTCTCTACTGAACTGATGATGTGAAATGGACTTGGGGTAAAAGCATTACTTTCTCCAATGGAGAAATACTGTCAGAACCACCCCCGACGTATGCACAGTCTGTATATGCACATAAGGTTTTAATTCATCCATAACTTCCTTAGTACATTTAGTAGGATTTGAAATCATGCACACAGAAATGCAAACACACAAAATTTTAAAATGATGGAAGAAAATACCTCAGTACTCATTTTCTCTGTCATCACTTTTTCTTGCTTGTCTTGCAGAGGTGATTTGCCAGAATCTTACCTTGTAATATTTTAGCATTCTGTTCTTGGGAAAGCCTTCCTCTGACCTAAAGATACATTGAATTTTTAGTCTCACACCATTAGAAGGGCTAGAAGGTTATTAAGAGAAGAACATTAAAAAAAACTGTTGAACTACAGCACGCTTTAAAAGCATAAGAAACTTGAGCCCACATGAGTTAGCCAATTTTTCATTGTATAAATGATGGTTAAATTTGTCAAAAGCAAAATGTGTTCTTGAAAACAGAGAATTGTGAATTAAAAGTTCTTTACAAAGCATTTAACCTGTTTCATTAAATTTTCAAAGCTATTTAGCCACATTTTAATATACAAATGCATAAATTAACAATTGTGTTAGTGATTAAGTCCCAGTTGATTTCTGTTCTTTCATTCAGAAAACAAATCAGGAGCATCTATTAATTACCAAGATTTACAACAAGTAATTTTAGCTATGAATGCTCTAATTTATTTTAGGGTGGCAAAACATTTTTATTTAAGCTAAATAATACAGTGATATATGCCATAACAAAGTTCAATCAACAAGAGCCTGCACATACAGTGATGGTTTTGTAACATTTATTGCCTACTGATGGGACAGACGCCTTAAGTCTGTGCAAGCACAGACTTATGATGTTTGCACAATCACAAAATTTCTAAACACAATTCTCATATAGTAAATCCATTATTATCAACACATATAAATGGCCATTTCATAATCTGTTGTTGGAATTTGCACTAATATAAATTTTCTTGAGAACAATTTAGAAAAATTGATCCAAAAAATTTAAAATGTTTCTATACTTTAGAATACTGATTCTATTTGGGATAATTTATTCAATGTAAACAATTAGAAATATAGAAAATGGTGTTCCTTGCATCATTAATCACAATATGAAAAAACAAGTTTATATTTGATAATATAAAATAATCAGATTCCTATACCATTAACACTGTGATTAGAAGAGTATATTTTTAATTATTGAAGGTATTCACAGCTAACAACCTTTTATATTATTCCCAAGAACGTCACAACCACAAGAATAAGAAATTTTCTCCCCTCTTAAACCCCAGAATGCAAGTAAGCAATTACAGAAATTCTACTCTATGTTTGTACTATTAAGCAAATACTTCAACACATCCTTTTGTTGGTTTTGTTTGTTTGTTTTTTGAGACAGTGCAATACTGTGTACACTATGTTGGCCTCAAACTCATGATCCTTGCACCTCAGTGGGAATTCTGAGTGCTGGGATTACAAGCAAGCACCACTATTCCTGGCTCAAAATTTGAATTTTGATTTCCACCATTGTCCATCAATACCAAGGACATACACAGGCTAGGCAAGCACTCTACCACTGACCTGCACTGTAGCCCTCAAACTTTATTTAAAACTTGGATATCATACCTCAAATTGCTGACTTCCTATTCTTGCTCTATTTTATCATGCTGTGTTTCTTAAATTCCTTTTGTAATGTACTGATAATTTTCCATGTTTTCAATTTTCCTCATAAGTACATCATAGTTATGACTTTTAAGTTATATTAATTTTTATATGAATGAACTATATCTTAAAATTTCAAAAGACTGCAAGAATTTGCATCATGGAGAAACTAAGACAGAAATAAAATATATGAACAATTTTTATATGCAGTACTGTATATTTTCACATTCACCCCTTCCTACATTGAGCAAATGCAGATTAAGTGTACATTTATAACATATCTCATACTATGCAACACATTGTAGTAAGCTCTACAGTTAAAACAGATTAAATCTCTATTGTATTTAAAGTCTACTGGAGAAGGAAGACAAATAAAATAACCATTATAAATGTAGATTGATGCTGTAAGGACAATGGAGTTTGTGAACACCTGAGAGAATTTGACCTAAACTAGATCCAAGAATGTTTCTCAGAGGAAGAAAAGGTAGCACTGAGAAGTGAAGGATGAGCTGTAAGCAGTCAGGCAGAGAATGATGACAAGGAGAATTCTAGCCAATTTGCAGCATGTGCTGTGGCTCTATTGAAATCTGCTTCTAGCCAAGATGAAGTAGCATATATTGATTTATGTTACTTTCTGAAATACCCCCAAACAAGGCTGAAAAAATACATGAAATGACAAATTTCAAGGCAATGGACCTTAGGCAATGAATGACCCCTGAAAGACAGGAAACAAATGAAGTCATCTCTCCCATGGCATAACTCCCTGATGTGAACCAGATTTCAGGCCATGACACAAAGAGAAGGAATTGAAGTAGAGCCTACTGGATGCCCAGAGCTGATGTGATGAAATTAAGAGTGTGCTGAAACAAGATCACAGCACAAAATCTTAGAGAACAGATACAGAGAAAGAACCCTGAAGATCTTGAGATGATATTTGGAAGAGTAATGAAAACACATTTTTCCCAGAAAAAATACTTGAGAATGAAGGGGAAAACACCTGAAAAGTGTATAAAACACTGTGCCTGGTGCCTACACAGTGTCCATTCCCATTAGCCAACCTGGACAAGCTCATAATTCATGTTATGACAGAGTAATTAGTGGACAGAGTAATCAGAATGTACTTGCCTCAGCAGTAAGGAACGAGTTCTAAGTTGACCACTGTTCTGATGTACCTAAAAAATCATAAGAACAAGACTAAAAATAATCAAGCTCTTTATAAATAGTTGAACCATCTCCCAAAATGAAATTCAAAAAAGAGAAGTTGAGAAATGAAAGATATTTTGAAAAACAGACTGAACTTGTGGAGATGCAAATCAAACTGCATGATTAACAGACAAAATTAACTACAGTTGAACTTTGAAGTCTGATGATCCACTTACATACATATCTTTTTTTGTGAGAATCAACACAATTTTTAAAAAATTGCCATGTGTTGATGGCTCACATAGCTACTCAGGAGGCAGAAAACAGAAGAATCACTGTTCGAAACCAACCCTGGAAAATAGTTCACAAGACCCTATCTCAAAAACAACAACATAAAAAAAAGGCTGGCAGAGTACCTCAAGTGGTAGAGCACCCGCCTAGCAATTGTAAGGCTCTGAGTTGAAACTCCAGTGCCACCAAAAAAACATATAGTTTAATCATGTTGCCTGGAAATGTCAAAACCTTAAGAAAAAGGTATGTCACAAATGCTTAAGAAAAATGTAAATAAATTTTTATCATTTGTTATCATAAAATACACATAAAGCTATTATAAAATGTTGTAATTTAGTAAAATGGAAGTCATCAATACCTAATAGTCTGTGGAGTCATTCAAAGTCTAGAAAATGTAAACAAGCATGAAGATGTCATATAACATAATTGCAGTACTGTAGTTTTAGCAGCTACCTTCCAGTTGCCATTGTGGTGAGTGCAGTGTTAGGATGGATCATCACTTAAAACACCACGGAGTGTTAATCACCTTCCTGCTCACAGTTCATTTCTCCCATATATTTACTATCACAGGAAAAGCTGATCTCATTTATTTTGTATACCTTTACCATGTATAATACATACAACATCATAAACGTGTGTTAATCAGCAGTTCATGTTATTCTAAATGCTTCTAGCCATTAGCAAATTATTAGCAGTCAAGTTTTTGGAGAGCAAAAATACAGAGAGATGACTAAACTGCAGGGTCACTCATCCCAACCTTGACATTGTTCAAGGTCACTATACATCAAAATCATGTGAATGATGACTCCTATTTTATAATTGAGTTAAACTGAGACTTGACCAGTGAATAGTCAAATGGCAAGGCATGATCTGTGCCAATCAGTTTCACTTTACAGCTTCTAGCAGTAAAAATTCTACTTCAAACTAAAATAGTTTGTCTGGATAGGCTAGAGTCATGGCTCAAGAGATAGAGCACCTGTCTGGCAAGTACCAGATTGTGAGTTCAACCACAAGTGCCTCCTAAAAACAGTGTGCCTGGAATCACAAAAAAATTAAAATTCTTCAAATTAGAAAATACGTGTAATATGATACCTCAAAATCTTCACCTGTTTTAATTTATTTACTCAATAAATCTCTAGTGCTTAGGAATAAGTATTTTATGTATATTTGACAAAAGACCAAAATGTGGAACCCCTGTATATGTCTGCCAAATGTTCACTTGTTAGATATTTGGCTGTCAGACTGATGTAAAAGAGAGGGAGTGCATCCTTAAGAAATAGAGATTTGTTGGAGGTTACTGGAGGCCCTCTTCTGAGAAGGCACTTGTACATATCTTGCAAAATGAATAATTTGTTGGTTGACTGCTGAGACTCAAAATAAATTGTTAGAAAAGGGTGAGCCCAACCCTTGAACCTCTCTTATATTTCTCACCATGGGATCTCTACCTCTTGCACATGTCCCCTCCATGATGTGACCTAGCCAGGGTTCCTGTTCATGTTCTTTGGATTTCTAACTTCCATGTCTATGAGATAAATGAATCTCTTTTTAAAAAATTTTCTTAAAAAGCAAGTGAAATGAAAATGATCTTAAAATTTCAAGGGAAAGACTGGTGGGCAGACTGCATAAAGAAAGATACAACTACTCACTGCCTAAAATAAATGCACTCAATGTAAAGATGCAGATTGGTTAGAAAGATGGGAAACATTGTCATGCCAACACCTGATGAAAGAACACTGAGCTGGATTAGCTGCATTAACATAAAGCCGATATCTTAGCAGAGACCACGCCAGCAATAAACAAGGTCATTTTGTGGTCATAAAAGGATCAATTAATCAAGACAATGAACAACAGTTAATTTTTATGAATTCAATAACAGCTTCACAACATAAGACAAAAATTGATAGAACTGCAGAAAGTACAAAAAAAATCAAATCATAATCTACGATTTCACTACCCCTTATTCCATAAATGATAGGACATATAAGCAGAAAATCATTAAGTGTATATTAGACTTGGACAACACCTTTTCTTTTACCAAAACAGAACACAATCTAGCACCATGCAATCAATCTTAAGAGGGATTAAGTCAAAATCATTTAAGCTTGCAGCCTATGTTTCCTGATCAAAAAATCAATAAAACTAGAAATCAACTTAAATCATATTTAAATAGCCTTATCTCAAAAAGCTAAAAATAGAAATTAGAAAACATTTTAAACTGAACAAAAATAAAAATACAAGACATCAAATTTTATCGAATGCTGCTTTCTCATTAACTCCGATTGGAAAGCTAACCCACCACCCACTCCTGCTTCATAAAACCATATACCTTGTATTATTCATTAGTGTTAACCCAATTATCTCCTCCCTATTACCACCTTTACTCATGAAGAATTTCCTAGATCATGAAGATTCAGCTTTGTTCCTATATTCTTATAAATATACTGGAGCAGAAGTGGTGACTGCATGCCATTAGGGTTTACCATAATCTCAAAGTTGTGATAGCTTTTGTAGCTAACCTTTCTCATCCTGAGTGAAGTAGGGGACTTCTCTCAGGGTCTTGAGCATTGAACTTGAATTGAAAAAAGGAATGACAAGAATGATCAAGGATATTAAAGAGGGATGTATAAGCAGTTTAATGAATTCAGAGTATATAAATAAACAACTAACTGAACTCAGAGAATTCAAACAACAGATGAATGAAATAAAGGAGACAATGCAGCATAGGAAAAAGGAATTCAATAAAGATATAGAAATACTGAAAAAAAAAGCAAATTCAAATCTTGGAAATGAAAAACTTAACACTGCAAATAAAATACTCCATAAAATGTCTAGCTAATATAATGGATCGTGTTGAAAATAAGAGTATCAGGTACTGAAGACAAAGTAGAGGAATGAGATGAATGAGTTAAACACAATGAAAAAATAGAAAATGTGATTAGAACATATAAGACCACCATGACACCAACAAAAGACAAAATCTTTGGATTATGGGGATAGAAGAAGAAGGGATATAAATCATGGGCATAGATAACTTATTCAATAATATCATAACAGAAAATTTCCCCAATCTAATGGAAAACAGGGTCATCCAGGTAAAGGAGGCTTTTAGAACACCAAACAAACAAGATCAGAAAAGAAATACACCCACATATATTATAATTAAATCACTATACACGCAAAGAAAAATATTGAAAACAGGAAATGAGAAGCAACAATTTACATATAAAGACAAACCTGTATGAAAAAGCAGCAGATTTCAACACAAATTCTAAATGCAAGGAGGGTGTGGAATGATATATGTCAAGCCCTGAAAAGCACTGAAAGTAAACAATGATTGTCCTACGTAAGTGTATCCAACAAAACTATCCTTCATAATTGAAAGAGAAATAAAAACCTTCCACAATAAACAAAAACTAAAGGAGTTCATGACTACCAAATTGACACTACAGAAGACACATAAAGGACTCCTACACAGAGAAGAGGAAGATTAACAGAACAAGGAAAATATAAGAAAGGATAAACCTCATTAGACTACTCAATTAGGAAACAAGGAGTATGGAAAGTAAACATCAGAAAAACAAAATGACAGAAAATGCCATAATGGAACAAAATGAGAACTCAACAGCAAAACAAATTACAAAAATATTTACAAATGCATGCATACTAAATAAAGCACTGGTGAATGACCACTGGATCTTTAAAAAAAAAAAAGAGGGAAAATCAAAAAATTCATAAAATCTAGTGAGAATGAAGGCACAATCTACCAGAAGTTTTGGGATACAGCAAAGCTTTTGCTGATAGGAAAGTTTATACCTTTGAGTCCCTATACACCTGTAGATAGATATAAAACAGAGACATCACAAGTAATCTAATCATGCACCTTAAGCTTTTAGCAAAGCTAGAATAACCCAATTCCCAAACAAGTAGGAGGAAAGTAATAATAAAGATTGAGGAAGATATTAATTAAATGAGGACAAAAAACACAGGAAGAATTAATGAATAAAAAATTGGTTCCTTGAAGCAATAAATAATAATGATAAACCCTTAGCGAATCTGACTAAAAGGAGGTGGGAAAAGACCCAAATTAGTAAAATGAGATATGAAAAAGGGATATTACAAAACATGCCAATGAAATTCAGAAGCTGGTGTAATATTTTGATACCCTATATATTTTTAAATAAACTGGAAAATCTAAAAGATGGATAGCCTTCTAAATGCATTTGCCCTACAAAAACTGAACCAAGAAGACATAGTGACTTAAATTGGTCTATAAGAACCAAAAAGATTGAAACAGTAATAAGGATTCTCCAAGAAAAGGAAGCCCAGGACCTGATGGTTTTGATGCAAAATTCTAAAGACATTTGAAGGAAAACTAACACCAATATTCTTCAAACTTTTCCATGAAACAAAAAGCGAAGGAACACTGTCAAACTATTCTATGATGCCAGCCTTACATTCACTCCAAAACAGGACAAGGACAAAATAACAACTGAAAGAATTATAGACCAATATCATTGATGACTATAGATGCAAAAATTCTCAGTAAAATACTTTTGAACAAAATTTAACAAGATCATAAAAGATCAGATTCCATTTGTTGAGGAAAAAAAAAGATCTTGCACCATGATCAGTTTCATTCTATGGAGGTGAGGATGTTTCAACATACATCAATAAAAAATGTAATACACCACAAAAACATAATCAAGGACATACCACTTCAGGGCATATATCCAAAGGAGTGTAAGTAAAAGAGAGGTATTCACATACTCTTGATTATTGTAGCTCTGTTCACAATATGCAAACTGGGGAATCAGCCATGGTGCCTAAAACCAATGGATGGCTAAGAAAAATATCCAGAAATAATGGATGGAACTGGAAATAACCATGCTAAGTGAGATAAGTCAAGCTCAGAAAGCCAAATTCCTTTTTTCTCATTTGTGTAACCTAGACCCAAAATGATGATAATGAGAATAATAATGTCCTATGAATGTAAAAGAGAGACTGTCTATGAAGGGATCAGCAGGAAGACAGAGGGTGAAAAGGATAAAGAGGGGTGAAGAGGATTGAAGTACTTTACATACAGGCCTATGCAGAAAGTATAATCAAACCCACTACACACTGTTTGAAAAAGGTGAGAGGAGAAAAGGATGTATGGGATTATAGTGGATGGGGTAAACTTGTTTAAAATATACTGTACACATCTACGGAGCTATTTATTTATTATTGTATGATAATTCAAAGCTTAAATAAAAAATAAAACAGAAAAGAGGAAACTAAACCCAAACATAGCAGATCAAGGAAATAATAAACATTTTATAGTCTATATGTTTGTGCTCCCTCAAAATTCATATGTTCAATCTAATCACAGAGCTGATGGTAATAAAATGTGGGGCCTTTAGAAAGTGATTGTGTAAGGAGATTATATTCCTCCTGAGTAAGTCCAGTGCTCTTAAAATCAGGCACATTTGTCAAATGTAGTATTGGAAATTGTTTGAACATATTTTACTATGTGATAATAAATAAATATGAATAATGATTGCCAAAAAACAAGGATGCTACAGAGCTCATTCATTCCTTCTGGCATGTGAGGAAACAAGAAGATGATAACCTGTCAACCAGAAAGCAGACCCTAACCAGACATCAAATCTTTTTGTGCTTTCATTTTGGACTTCTTGGTCTGTAGGTTTTTTGAAAAAATTAGGCCATTTATTAGCTACCTAGATTATGCATTTTGTTTACAGGAATCCAAACATACAACAATATCAAAGGTAGAGTAAATTAAGCAGAAAACAAAGATACAGAAATCAAGCACTTTGAGAATATCTAAAGAAGTGATAAACCTCTTTCTAGATTTCATGCAGGAAGATATCATAGAAGTAGAGAAAATAATACTGATTATCATAGCATAAGAGAAGTGTGCACAGGGGGCATGAAGAGAGGATGACTAAAGGGCCCAGGGTGGCAGTTGGATAGCAAGAATCATGTCTAATATTCCATAGCACAGAACCACACAAAACATACTGCAAACTACAAAGTATTATTGAGAAAATTAAATGCAACATATGTAAATACATGTATATTCTTTTTTCAGGAGTTCAAAGAGTCATTATTAAGAGGTTAATTCGCCGCAATCTAATTCCTCACGGACCACCAATTTTCCTATTTTTAATTGACAATATGATTCTAATATTCATATGATGGTCTGGGGATTTCCCACAGTGGGAGAGCACTTAAGGAGTGTGAACATGTCCCCCAGTTCAATCCTCAGCACCACAGAAAACACAAAAACAAATCGAAAAACTTATGGAAATCAAAGGATCTAGAATCCCAAAATAACTGTTGGAATGGATGAGGGGTTTATTTGAAATATAAATCTATGATAATGAAAACATCATGACACTGGCAAAATGAAAGAAAAATCAGTCAGAAAATGCAGAAAGAGACCCAACCCATGAATAGTGAAGTTATTTTTGACAAAGTCTTGAGGGCAGTTCAGTGCAGTAGTAAAAGGATACTTCTTTCAACTTTTTGTCCTGAAACAGATGGATCATCTCCACAAAATGAATGTGGATCCATACATCAATACATCATACTATACACAAAAATGAGCTCAAACTGCATCATAGATCTAAATACATAGTCTGAAACTATTAAACATCTAAGAGAAAATCTTCCTGACTTTGTTTTAGGTGAAGGTTTGTTTGATGTGATGCAAAAATCAAAATTCATAATTGAGCAAATGCATGAATTGGACTTCATCAAAATCTAAAATACCTCTTCATAAGATATAATTAAAGCTATGGATGTATCTCAATGGAAGTGTACTTGCCTAGCTTGCATAATACCCTAGGTTCAATCCCTGGCACTAAGAGGGCAAAACATTGATTAAAAAATATAATATTAGCAAGATAGTCAAGGGCTTGGGTGCAGCTCAAGTGGTAGAATATATAACTAGCAAGCATAAAGTTCTGAGTTCACACCCCATACTTCCAAGAAAAGAGTCTATCCAAAAAATGGGGAAAATTCCTTGCAAAAACATAGCTGATAAAGAAATGGTACCCACTGTTGGTACCAGTAGGATTGGGGAGAAGTTGGGGAAAGAGTGTGGGAGGGTGAATAGAGTGCAAATAGAGTATACACAAGTATGTAAATGGAAAAAATGATACCTTCTGAAATTATTCCAGGAATGGAGGGAAGAGGGACACATTGTAACAACTTTTGTGGATGTCACAACATACATCCATCCTGTGCAACAGTAAAAAAAAAAATAAATTAAGAAAAGAAATGGTATCCAGATTACATAACAAATTCTAAAAACCCAATAAATCACAAACAAGCTAATTTTTAAATGCCAGAATGTTTGAAAACACAATTCTCAAAGAAAATACACAATGGAAAATAAGCACATGGAAGTGTGCTCAATAATCCTAGTGATTAATGTATTGCTTTTTAAAACCATACTTGTGTACACAACACACACCAATTAGAATGGCTATTAAAAAAGCTGATGATCCTATGTGTTTGTGGAGATAGTGGGGACTGGAACTCTGGTATAGTGTTGATAGCAATAGAAAATTGTACACATTCTTTGGAAAACAAGTCTTCAATCTGTTAATAAGGGAATAAAAAGGAGCATGAAGAGACGCTCTGGATGGTGGATTTGTTAACCACCTTTATCATAGTGATTAAATATGTGTTTAGCACACTGTCAAAACTTTCCAAGTTGCACACTTCATACATGTATAGTTTATTGTACATCAGCTATAGCTCAGTTAAAGCTATTAAAAACAAAAAGCTGTCTTGCAAGAAGACACATAAAACAGAGGCTGGGACACAGAGATGCAAGATAAAGCAGGATTATAGCAATGAGAAATGATAGCTGGGGTATTAGCAAAGGGTTAGTATGATCAGATATGAAGTTATAATTGCAGGGGCATCCATAGGTGCATTGTTGTTATTGTTTGTTTTTGCAGTGCTGAGTAGCAAACCCAGGACTTTCTAGCACATGCTAGGCAAGCACTTCACCACTGAGCTATATCTCCAGGCCTCTCTCTTATTCTACTTTAATATAAAGCTCATATCTGATATGAACAGTACTATAACCCATCAATGTTATGTCTTGCAGTGCTAAACAATGTGCACATATTTCTTTAATACACATAAAAGCCTCATATGTATGCAACAGCCCTACCTTTACACTCCATTCCAAGTTGCTCTAGTAGAACTAAAACGTTCTCATAGCCTGTGTAATCTCACAGTTCTCTGAGGTTGTTTCACATGACAGAATTAAGTCATCATGGTCTCCCGAAGCATGTTTCTTTATTGACCTATAAAACAAATAATAGAACTTCAAAGTGTCCCTCTAATATTTATATCACATGCTAAACATACAGGCTCAATTATCCGTCTTTTTTTTAGAAGCAGAAGCACAGGTATTGCTGAAAAACTGATTTGGTTCAAAAGGATAATGTTAACCATTGCTACTGTTTCTTAATTCCTTTTTCAAAGCAAATGTCATTACCTAACCAAAGATTCTATAGTTTTAACTTTTCCTTTTAAGGTGTATTTTTAACATGTATTTATAATATGTCACTTGGCCTTTTGTAATGCATTTTTTCTATAAAATATTATTTTTGCTTATTTTATACAATACCTTGTTGTCTTATTGATTTTCTTATGGTCC
Source organism: Castor canadensis (assembly GCF_047511655.1). NCBI lineage: Eukaryota > Metazoa > Chordata > Mammalia > Rodentia > Castoridae > Castor > Castor canadensis. The sequence goes on along the minus strand of NC_133400.1, from coordinate 46,114,004 downwards.
AAAAACTAACCCATAAAGTCCTTCCAAGCAAATATTGAATACGTAAATTTGAAGAATAACTGCCACTCTTAAATTTTCCTGTAAAAATCTCTACACTTAAATTGATTTCTCCTATTCATAAACCTTATGAACAATTTAAAATATGATAGTTTTCTATAAGAAGATTGAATTTTAAACTGAAAAAGTAACAAAAGGGGACAAACTAAACCATTACTAATAATATCCTAACAAAGACCTCAATTTAAACCAAACTTTCTCTTGGTCAAAGCAAAAGGGAAAACATATCGTGACTTGCATTACTTGACAGAAAAAAATATACCAGGATTTTTTTGTTATTGTCATATTAAATAAAACACATTTTTATGGACACTCAAACCATTTTGAAGCTATTTAAACAAGAAGCCCTGTTTAAGTACGGATGGGAGTTAGTTTTCTCAGAACCTACCATGCAAATTCTGTGCATTATTCTAAGCACTGTGCATGTGCTTAGCTCATTTGAACCTCACAATAATTCTGTTAGGTTACAAACATACTATATTTTACAAAAGAAGACACCAAGCAAAAAAAACAAAAGGCCAGATAGCTTACCCGCACCCACACAGCTGCTCAGTGACAGACCCAGAATTTAAACCCATGAATTCTGGCTCCACACATGAGTCCCAACATGCTGTGAAAGTAACATTTATCCTCAAGTGTTTCTATGTGATATAACAGGTGAACCCACGTATTTCTTTTCTGGCTGTAATTATTAATAATAATTTCTGAATCTTGAAAATCTGTTAAAATACTTTATAGCTAGTCAGTTTTGGAAACCTACTTTCAATAAACTAAAGCTTTATTTTTTTCTAAAGGAATTCCTCAGTAGACACCATTCACGTATTTAGATGTTTATTCTTTCATCACAAAACACTTATTCAGCACAAAACACATGTCAATGACATTGTTGGTTCGTTAGACTTTATAACCCAAAAGTATTAATCTGAGCTAGATTGTCAATAGTTTACTTTCTGTTACACATAAACCACATCCTCCCTTCATCCCCAGAATACTCACAACCATTAAACTGATACACCTGATATTTTAGAGCACCTTGTAAAGTCATGATCATGACTGCCTCAGCACACAGCTCTCCTCTGCGGTCGTCTCAGCCATTTTCCGCTGTTTTTCTCTCAGAGATCCCACAGCCTCTGCTGCTTTACCTCTTCTGTTCTGTGACACCTGCTTCTCTTGGTCTGCTTGACCTTCACCTCCAGTCCCACCCTGTTGGCGGTTTCTGCGGTCTCTGCGGTTTCCCGGGTTTGCCAACAGCAGCCTGGCGGCTCTGAGCCTGAGACGCCATCAGCACCCTGAGGTCATGGCTAACGTCCCAGGGCCAAGTGAAATGAGTGCAGTAAATGAGTAAAATCCTTCACCATTTTCTTGGTATTAACAAGAAATACCTCATCATACTTCCTCTCCCGGCAGTACTCACTGCTTGGGACTATTATTTTTGCTCTTTTGTAAACTTCACGGGTGCATTTATTAGGCTATTTGCGGGTGGAGTGAGTATCAAGTGAGTGTTGTATCTTTTTCTTACTGGCTTCCTGATGTAGCACAATCTCTGCCCTCCTGTCTGTCACTGTCACCATAAAGAAAATTGTTGTACCTATCTGAAGCAAGGTACTGCATTTGTTTTAAAAATGCTTGCTTGCTTGCTCAAGACTATTCCAGTAATTTTACCTCTGATAGTGAAACGTTTTGTTGTCCATTAGGTCATTTCCATCCATACATGTATGCATTTCATAGATTACAGGAACAAAGTAGGGCAAACTTGGTAGCTTAAGAGAGAAATTTACCTCACAGTTCTGGTGGCTAAAGTTGCAGGGTTGGCGCCCCTGGAGGCTTTAGGGAGAATGTGGACTCTTCTCCCAGCTCCTGCTGGGTGCTGGCAACCCTTGGTGTCCTTGGCTTACACACTCATCACTCCAACATCTGCCCGTCTTCACATGACATTCTCTTGTATGCATGTCCTCTCTCCAGCTGGATGGTTTAATGGAATTTCTTTAGTAATATAGTTTCCTCAACCTATTTTTGATGCAGTTCAATTTTATAAATTTCATTGTAGTTTTGGAATCTTTTTGCTTAACATTAATTTTACTTAAAACAGTAAGCCACAATTATCATGAAAAACAATTTAATCTGTAATGGGGCCTTTGTTTTAAATGTTTTTTTGTGGGGATAGGGGTTGAGACAGGATTTAACTATGTAAACAAAGCTGGCCTCAAACTCTCAATCCTCCTGCCTCTACCTCCCCTGTGCTGGAATTACAGGTGAGCACCCCATAGTAATTTCTAATTTTTATAATGTATATATTGACTATTTCACCAACAGTACCCAAAAGCGCATTGTATTCTTCCTTGAAATGAATTTTAGTGACATTGGCCTCAAATTCTCATTTGAAACTCATATTTAACTATGAGTTAAAACATGTTTTCTACTAACTACTGTCTTTAATAGAAACAATAAAGTACTTGAATAGTTCTTGGGTGAAGTAAAAATTTCAGTGTTACCAAAAGATATTTTTGCTGTATTTCCTCACAACCAAATTTAAAGAACGTGTTCACAAATAGCATAAAGTATCTTAAACGTTTTGTTGTTGAGAATTTTGTTTTTCTTACATATTTGAGACATTATCACTGCCTCTGTGTATGTTTAATTTTTTTTGTGAAGATTCTCTTAAACAACTGTATGATCCTTTACCAGCAGAGCCCCCTACTGGCAAAAATCCTAAAAAATGCTCAAATGCAGAAATATTTGCCTTATGGAAATACACAATATCAGTAATTATTATCTGCTAGAAATAGTGATTGTGTTAAAAATAATTGAGAAATAATTACCTTTTAACAATCTTGTGAAAACTCATTTAATTTGTAATTTCAATGTTTTTATTTTTTTTAATTTCTTGAGTCTGTTATATTATTTGGTGTATATTTTACATAAATGTGCTAGCAGGATGCCACGAACTTTTTCCACGATCTCTGGCAAATTTAAAAATTCTGTTATCAAGTTCTTAAAATTTATTGGATGGTCTCTGCATTTCAAAGCTTGGATTTTGATGACGTTATAAATAGCTGCTGACCAATGTCTCCTCATGTTCTGTAGACTTACTGATTATTCATATTTTCCAAATTTGGTATTAGCTTTTCATGCTCAACAATATTGATGTGCATCTCACATTAGTCATGTTCAAGGAAATATGGTGAATACTGCAGCCTTTGCATGCATTTTATTCCTTTCCTGGATTGCTTTTATTCTTTCCAACATTTTTTTTGCAGCCCACATAGTATGAAGTTTAGGCAAAATGTACAACCCTATGAAGTTTAGGCAAAATATACAACCCTATGTGGATAAAGGTTATTAAAAGCTATAATCAAATCAATTCTTCCCCCTTCCTAGGTTACAAGCTCTTTCTGAAAACCCTTTCAATTTTTCTGAGGTTCTCAAATTTCATTATATTATAATTAACTGATTTTTATTTTTTATTTTTATCCTTTTTTGTATTTTGAAGACACTTTCCATCTATGTGTCCCATTATACTTTAATTCTGAGAAATGGTTTTTTATTACATTTTCAAATATTTCCTCCTGTCCATTTTATTTTTTCTTTCCCTCTGGACTTCCTATTATCTGGCTGTTGGCATTTACATAATTTTTCTATATATCCTTTAGAATATCTCAATCATGTCTCCCAAGTATCAAAGACATGTATTAGTATTGGGGAAAGTAAGAACAGAATATAAATATTTCTAAATACATTATCTCATCGTTTCCTCTGCCTGTTCCCATGCCAAATCCCTATCTTAAATACGTCATTCATGTGCATTTGTCCAAAAGGCCTCTGTTGCTATGCGTCCTTCCTGCATCACCACCAGTGATAAGATTTAGGAGACACACTAATCCAATACGAATCCATCTTGACTCAATTATTATCGATTGTTAAGAGTCTGAAAAGACCCTATTTTCAAGTGATGTCACAGTTATAGGTACCATGGGTTACACATTTCTTTTGTGGAGATGCAGTTTAACCCACTACCCAAAAAAGTATGGGTAGTGACAACAGGGAATGAATGTTATTCCATCTTAATTTGCCGTTCCATCCACAGTTCCCATGGTCAGTCATAAACTTTTGTATTCTTTAGGACAAAGAATTGTTCTGGATCTTAATCAGCTTTGTAAGGAGAAAGACATAGGGGAACAAAAGCCTATGCCAGCCTTTATCCTGGCATGGCTTTGGGAAGGAGGATGTGTATTAAGGGCTTGTATTATTTTAATATGGAGGAAAGTAAGGACAGGATTTAAATTTTTTTTTCCTAAATAAATTGTCCACTGTTGCTTCAGTCTTTTTCTTCCCCTACACCCCCATTATAAATGTCCCATACATGATTCAGCCTCCAATTAAGAATTTCTCATTTTTTAAAATATCATTATTCATTATGAAGCATGTTTCCTTCTTCATTTTTTAGTATTCAGAGATTTGTTTTTGAGATTCACCATCTTGATAGCAACTATAATCCCTCCATTCAAATTGGCAGTCTTCTTATTTATTGCCAAAATCACTTTTACACTATAACTCCCATAAATAAAAATGCCAACACTTGGAGAACAAATAATATGAAATTAAAGCAAGATTTTTACCTAATTGATCTATGTTGAAATTCTGAACACTAATTACCTTTATGAATTGTTTTGTGACTAACTTCTCTCAACTCAGTTTAATTACTGTAATATGGGAATAATGATATATGCAAATGATATTTTAACAGTGAATCCTCTACTACTATGCTTATCTTTCTTGGGTTTAAATAACTAAGTGCAATTTTCATGGTTTTAAATAATTATAACTCAAATGAGTCAAAATTGTTATAGCTTCCAGAAGTTACTTGATGTTCTCTGCGCAAATTGCTAAACTGTCAGAATAAAACAGATAGAGTCCATAAATTTAACTAAAATAGCTTCATTTTGTTAATTAAATGTGTGTGGGTTTCTCTGTATATCTCTTAATATTTTACTTACACAGGGAGGAATTAAAACTTTCATGTATAATTTGGGAGCTAGGTTTATAACAAAACAAAGCCAGCAAAGCAGCTGTCAGAAACTAGTGACAAAAAGCAAGTGTTCTAGGAATATCTCATTAAAAATGATTATTCCATTCACCATTGTTATTTAGGCCAACATGAAAACATGGTGCCAAGATAACATGTGATAAGATTGAGACGAGTCCTAAAATTCCCATGCACAGCAGAATAGCCTGTTGCATCAAGTAAGGCAAAGGAATTGATTGCAGAGATGAAATGATCAGAAAGGTTACCACATGTCTGATGATGGTAAGGTATTTCCTGGTCCCCATAGTGGAGGAGTCCCCATGATGGTCCTCATGTTTGGTGATTTGGTGTCAGGATGCACAGGGCTCAGCACACACTTATATTGATGTCAAGATTTATTATGCAGGCATATGGAGGAAAATCTGCAGGAGTCGAGGTCCAAGCTTACAACAGTCTTCTCACTTTGCAGTCTCATGTGATATTCCTCCTTCCTCTGGTAATGAAATTTGACAACAAAATTTCCCTGGTATACAGGGGAAATCAGTAGAAACTTAGTACCCAGAGTTTTACTGAAGGCTGGTCCCTAGGTACCATCTGCCTTGTATGTTCCAAAATTCCAGACTCTCACAAGGCAAGCAGGTGTTCATGTTCAGCACGAAACACTTTACATAAACAGTTTAGGGATATAAGCTATTCAGCAGTGAATGGTGGGAACCCTCTCAAAAACCAGCTTCTCAAATGCCAGGTTAAGACCAACTTTGCAACAGGACTTTCCGGGGACAGGCCCTTCTAAGTTTCATGTCTGCTATTAACTCTTCTCAGCATCTTGGAAAATTTAGCCATTCATGTTAGAAAACAATACTCTCTTTTCTCTGAGATTCTTTTTTCATAGTTATTCAGGATTGAATTGCAAATTCCAAACATTAAATGATAAAAATGAGGAAGTACACATATATAAAAATATAATTCATCAAACTGCCAAAATATGAGTTGGCCCAAAATTTGAGGGATTACCTCAGAGAATTTTCTTTAAATCATATTGTTTTCTTGTCTACATTTCTACTTTCCCTATTCAAGTTCAAGACAGACTTGAAGAAGACTCTGCACTATCCTTCAACCATTTGTGCACACACCATTCCTCTGTTAAATGCCAATTGTCACAGAAATAATGGAGTCATGGGCATCCATTACTGGGTAGTAATGTCAAGGATCATTACTTATGGCTTCTTCTTGATGATGTGTGATAGGCAAGGGACAGAAAGCTTAAGTTTATAGCACAGGCAGAAATAAGTCTTACTGCTAACAAGGCCCTACCATGATTGGTTTTACATTTTATGCTTATTATATAATTAGTTTTAAACTACAGTTACAGTTAATTCACTTTGCATTTCTCACAGATTGTTTCTACTTTGGAGGAAACCTAGGTATTAGACACTGAAAATGGAGAAAAACCAGTAGTGAAACCAGAACAGGAAGACTCGTCTTTCTCTGCAAATATATATAACCTAATAGAAAGAAATCAACACTGAAAAGGGTAATATTTGCTGTTTTGAAGCTATGTGTATTTTCAGGAAAAAGTCCTGTGCATTAAACTGATCCTCTTAGGAAACTCAAAGATATTAAAGTGACTGATGTGAATATATTAATGGCAGAAAAGAGACTTGACTCATGCTTTTTAACTCTCAGGCCAGTAGTCTTTCTTACTTATCATACTGTAAGTGGGTGTTTTATAATAAAATGGGAAAGAGAGTATAGTGACCCCAAATGGTAGAGGATAAAAATGGAATGAACAGAAGAAGGAGACATTTGAAGAGGAATACAGGGTTAACTAGGAATAAGAATATTAGAAAAAAGATGAAAATATTGAGAGTTGTGACAATTGTGACACTGGCAATTCATGTGGAAACTACTGTACAGCCTTTAAATTACCTTTTTTATAGAATATTACAGCCCCAGAAGTCTGGATGGAGCAACTGCCAGCTACCATGCTGGTATACCAGGAGTGTTTTCTCCTTTTTTAAAATTTGGATTTCTTTGTTCCTCCCTCTGAAGAGCAAAAATCCAATAATCCAATATAGAAAATTTCAGAGTAAGTTCTTAAAGTGCCTGCGTTGTCCTGTACCCACAAAAATTCATGGACACAGATCATCTGACTGTTGTGCTGGGGATGCTGACTACAGATCCCACCCAGAAGAAACTACAATACTTTCTGGTGAGTGCACCACACCATCTTGTCTGAAAAAAACTGCATTGTCCAGTGCAGCTTGAAGGAAAATGTCATGCCACATGGTCAAAACTGTTGGCCTAATAAAATGAGGGAAAATTCTAGCTCCATCAGTTGAGGGAGGGGCAGCCTATACATGGCTTTCTCAATAATGTGCCTATCTGATCCAGTTTGTGTGGGAGAATGGTGGCATAGCCTCATCTTGGGGAAAATAATACATTCTACTACCTTTCAGAAAAAGTCATCATGAGTTCACACTAACAGGCTTTGCAGAAAAGAGTTTTTGACCAAGCAGCTTAATTCCAGATCCCAAACTTGATCTCTGGTTGGGAAGGGTTGCTACTGTGCACATATTGTTTCCTTGCTGGATCACCTGGGAGAACTCACTCACACAAATAATCTGACCCTGGTTGCCCATCCTCCAGGATGAGCCTGGTCAAAAACACCTGAGTGGATCCCACCAAACTTATCCAGTAGAGTGGACACTGACAATAGACAAACATTCCAGCATATAAACCCTAAGAAGTGACAGTGCCCAGTTAGAAATCAGAGGGCATCCTCCTGTGAAGTCATTGAACTCAGAGGAAACCCGTCCTCTCTGTAACAAGGAAGAAATTTGGACATTAAGTATAGATTTTAATTGTTTTGTTACTCATCTCCTTTTTCTATTCTGTTGAAATTTCAATTTGCCTAGCCATCATTTGTTCCACTTTTGTCTCCCTTGACTTTTTTCCCTTCTTTTATCTTCAGTCCCTCTCCTTACATTCCTGTCTAACCCTCCTTTTTGATCCACTATCCCTATCTCCTCCACACTAACCACTAACCGAGTAGTCTATCATACCAACAGTACACATTACTCTCATCCTTCCTATCCCTCTGATATTCCTGAAGATATCACAGTCCCCCATAATTACTGAACAATGTGTTTACAGACATTATGGTGATATGCCCGCACCTCATGTCTCTTCTCTCCCTTTCTGCCTCCCTCATACCTGTCCTCTTCTTTCCCCTTATTTTTTTTACCTAAGTGTCAACCTCTATGCTAAAACTGTTTTCTACCAAGAGCTTGCTCTTTATCAATGATATTACCAAGAATTTTATATACTATAAAAATAACAGGTTCAGCATTGAGTCCAAAAATTTGTTATTTTTAATTTATATCTCCAGATCATTGAATAGAAAGGGAACAGTAATCTAAAGAACCACTAAGCTAGCCAGAGCATAGAAATTAAGACAAAGAAAAGATGATTGGAAATTAAAACCCGCAACCAGCTATTCAACAACACATGTGCCAATCTCAAAATGAAAATATGAGGAATAAAAGATGGCAGAGGACAGTGACTCCTCAAAAGGGTAACCATCACAAAATAGAGGTTTTGGTGGACAATGAAGGGGATGAATTCTCAGTTGCTGAGGTTAGAAGAATGAAGATAGAATGCTGAACAAGCTTAAGGAGGAGTATAAAGAGGACATACAAAAACAACCCAGTGAATCCCAGCACAACACATAAAAAAACTGACAAGACATGGCAACACTTAAATGAACTCAAAGGAGATTTCAACAAACACTTAAATGAATGAAGGAAATTACAGAAAGACAGATAAGTGAAATAAAGAAGATGCACACAAGATGTGAAATAAGAGCTTAACAAAAGTATGCAAAGTTTCAAAAAAAAAGAATGAGAACAAAATCCTCGAAACAAAAATTTCCTGAATTCAAATGAAAATGCAATAGAAAGTTGGGCCAGCATACAGGAGCAAGGGGAAGATAGAATTTAAGTGATCAAAGACAAAATAAATATTAATGAAAAACAGAAGGATATTTATAGAAAAGACTGAAGATCTGTGAACAGAAAATGTATAATCTGTGTGACTCAGTCAAAAGACCAAATCCAGGAATCATGGGCACTGAAGAAGAAAAAGAGGTTCATGCCAAAGGCATAAGAAACATATTCAACACAGTAATTGCTGGAATCCTCACAAATCTCAACAAAAAGATGGCTCTCCAAGTACAGGAATCTTTTGAACACCAAGTAGACATGAAGAAAACAGAACCCCTCCTCAGGACATCATAGTTAAAATAATTAGCACAGAACACAAGTACAGAATGTTGAAGGATGTACAAGAGGATAATCAAATAATACATAATGGTAAACACATCAAAATAATAGTAGGTTTTTCCCCAGAAACTTTAAAAGCAAGAAGGGTATGTCATGAGTTATTTTGAGCACTGAAAGAAAACTTTCAGTACTAGGACATTCTACCCAGCAAAGCCATCTATCACTCAGGACTGGAACTTTGGCTTAAGTGGTAGAGAGCCTGCTTTGCAAGTTTATGAAGCCCTGAATTCAAATGCTGATTGCACCAAAAAAAAAGAAAATATTCAAAACTATCATTCAAAATTGAAGGAGGAATAAAAGACTTCCAAGCTAAACAGAAACTAAATATTTGACCAATAAACTGGCATTGTGAAAGATTCTGAAAGGAATTCTACTCACAGAAGATGAAAATAAACATAGTCTTGAACGGATGGGAATTATTAAATCTCAAGATTCAATAGACTGGTAATTAGAGAGTCATACAGAATTTATTGCATACATACAAACCCTTATATACAAAAATGACTAAATGGCAGGAATCACCACATAACTCTCAATATTAACTGAATATTAACAGCTTCAACTCTACCCCCAAATGGCATTGATTGGCAAACTTGATTAAAAAAGAAGACCCAACCATTCATTGTTTACATTAAACCATTCTATGAAACACAAATATTGCCTTAGCATGAATAGTTGTTCAAATATTTAGCAAGCTAATAGCCTCTAAGAAGAGGCAAAACATTGCAGGAGTAGCCATAATTGGTAGACATCAAACACAAATTAGTCAGAAGAGACAAAGATAGTCAATTTATTCTAATAAAATGAAGAATATATCAAAAGGAAAATACAATTGTTAACTTTGATGCACCCAATATCAGTGAACCTAACTTCATTATGCATAAACTACTGGACTTAAAAAAAGAGATTGACCCCATGAATGTGATAGTGGGGTATTTCAATGCTGCTCTAGCAACAATATAGGTCATCCAGATCAAAAAAAATCAGTGAAGAAACTTTAGAATTGAATGTCATCATATGTCAAATGGGCCTGACAGATGTCTAAGAAGTATTCCTTTCTGCAATAGCACAATTAGTCTAAGCAGCACAGGAACTTTCTCCAAAAGAGATCATATTGTAGGTCACAAAGCATGTCTTCACAAATAGAAAAAAAATTGAAATAAGCCCTGCATACTGTCTGACTACAAACCAATAAAAGTTGATATCAACCACAAAAGAAACAGCAGGAAACACTAAAACACCTGGAGACTGAATAAACATTGCTCCATGATCAGGGGGCATTGATAAAATTAGGGAGGAAGTCAAAAAGTTCCTGGCATTTAATGAAAATGAAAGCACAACCTAAACAATGTACACCTGTAAGTAAATGTAAAAAAAGAAAAGAAAATGAAAAAAAAAAAAGAAAATACAACATACCAGATCCTGTGGGACAACAAAAAGGCAGTGCTAAGGGGAAAGTTTGTAGCCAAAAATGCATACTTGCCATTCTTTTTGTATCCTCACTCAGCCAGGCAGCAGACATGCATGGAACCCCACATACAACCCCTGCCTTTCTGTTGTTGACCTTCTAGTACTCAGGAAGGACAGACAGGGCTGCAGGACACAGTGGTCAGAGCTCAGGGCCTGACCTAAGAAGATGGAAGGCAGAAGTATGTCCAAACCTCAGGTGGAAGAGGATCTGCAGGTTGGGAGACAACAAGGATGCCAAGGTAATGGTCTAGGGTTGAGGAATGAGGTCATGAACTGTCTAGGGTAGGGTGGCACTGGGAGAACCTTGACTTTCTCTTGGAGAAGACAGATTTCCCAGAAGTTGACTTTTGCCTTATTGGTGCAGCATGGGCTGATACCCAAGATGGAGGGAGGCTGCTTAGGAAGATGTTACCACAATGAAGGTTGGTATTGAGGACACTCAAGCAGACCAGTGACAATGGAGGCGAAATGGTGGGACAAAAGAGCATAAGTGAGGAATGAAGAGAAGCCTTGTTTCATGGTGAGAGGGTACCCACAACCCAATGTCAGAGACAATAGCTTCCTGTGTAGAAAAACATATACTTCAGAAAGACTCAGGAGCTGGACACCAGAGACTCACAAATATAATCCTAGCTACTTGGGAGGCTGAGACAGGGAGCATCAAGGTTCAAGTCTAGCCTGGGAGAGACCCCACCTCCAAAATAACCAGATTTTCAAAAATGGAGAACAGGACAATGAACAGGTCCTGTCTGGGTGGGTTGGTACTAGTAGGAGATGGAAGGGTGGGAAAAGGACATAGGAGGATGATATGGTGCAAATACTGTGTATGTAAGGGGAAAAATGAGAAGATTGAAAGTATTTCAGTAATGGGGGGATAAAGAAAAATGATGTAGAGAGTCAATTCAAATATGATATATTTGATACACTGTTTAAGAAATTTTTTAAATGCCATAATGGACCTCCAGCTCAATAAAAAAATAAATAGGGAAAAATAAAGAATAAATAGGGAAAAGTGGACTGGAGGTGAAGCTGAAGTTGTAGAGCTTCTTCCTTGCAAGTGCAAAGTCCTAAATTCAAACTCCAGTGAAACCAAAAAGAAAAGAAAGAGAAAGAGAGGAAGGAAGGAAGGAAGGAAGGAAGGAAGGAAGGAAGGAAGGAAGGAAGGAAGGAAGGAAGGAAGGAAGGAAGGAAGGAAAGAAAGAAAGAAGGAAGGAAGGGTCTAGGAATCCAGCTTACTGGTAATGCATTTGTCTAGCATGCATAATGTACTGTGTTCAAACCATAGAATAGAAAAAAATCACAAAAATGAGGGTTGTGTAATCTGACATGTCACATGTAAAACTTCATTCAAGTGACACAAAAATCACACACCGTATGGAGAAGGATAAAATCTAGAAGCAGCACAGGCTCATAGAGCAGTCTTGTGGAGAGACCTTGGGGGAAATACCAAGTCTCTTGTGTCCATGTCTTCATCCACAGAGGAGGGTTCATGGCATTCCCTGGTGCAGGCCACATCCATATGTTTCCAAGAGCATACAGGGCGTCCACTCACCCAGTGTGACTGACCACTGTAGTTCTCACCTCTTGCCCACAGGCATAGCCCTGTGACCTTGTGGGGGTCATGGCCTCTTCTTCCAGTACTCTATTCTTTCTCATAGTGCAGCTAAGATTCCATCAAGGTCCAATTGAGAGTAAGGGAGCCTCCCCTATGTGAAGCCTCAGCCCTCCCCAGGACCAGAGAAAGAAGTCCTCTTGTAGATCACATACTTCATCCAATGAGTGTGGACAGTTCCATGGCAGGGCCTTGGGTGTACACAGCACTGCACAATCAGTTATTCCCATGGTGTGGTCCAGGGCTTGCATGGCACTGCATAATCTAATGGAACACAGAACTGCACTGGATATTTGAGGGCCCAAGTTCAACTATACCTGTTGTCTGTGCTCTGCTTTCATTCCAAGGAGCTGAGCACCCCTGTCCAGTCACTAGACAAGGCAATGATCAGTGATACCCATCATCCCTAGAAATTATATTATAAACCCTCATGGAGCTTCTTAAACCGTTCTGGTATGAGGGCAGAACTGGAGGGACCACAGTCTTGCAGAAGAGGAAGACTGAGGCCTGGAGGCAGGGTAAGAATTAGAGGTGACAACATCCACAGAAGCACGAGTCCAGCAAGGGGTTGAGGGAAGACTCCAGGCCAAGTACATGACAGGAAATAAGAGCCCTTTGGAAAGCCTTGCTGGGTGTCTTCACTCCAGCTCAACAGGCCTGGGGCAAGGCTTGTCCTTTTACACCCTTCGTGTCCTGGACCTTAGTAAGGCAGCATTCAGGTGAAGTAGTTTAGAGTTTAAAACACTGATGGAATGTGAAGTCCTAACCAGCCAAGGCAGCAGTGAAGGCAGGAAGCTCCAATTTTAGTGTATATGAAAATGATCATTCAGCTGTGGGGGGGGAGTGGAGAGCTTCAGTAAGTGGATATCACAACCAACAATTTGAAGATTGATGAGACATAGTAACCATGGGAGTGCCTGGTGAAGTCAGACACTGATGAAATTTAACAATACATGAACCCATATCCTAGCAATCACAAGGCTAAGTGTTCAAACCCCAGTGCCACAAAAATAAATAAATAACAACAGTAAAGCAAAATCACATTTCTTGAAAACAAATCAAATTCATAAAGCCAGAGGCTGGTGACTCATGCTTGTTGACTCAGGAGGCAGAAATCAGGAGGATAATGATTCAAAGCCAACTCTGGGAAAATAGTTCTTGAGACCCTATCATGAAAACTACGCAGCACCACACAGGACTGGTGGAATGGGTCAAGTGTTAGACCACCTGCTCAGAAAGTGTGAGGACCTGAGTTCAAACTTCAGTACTGCCAAAAACAAAAATGAAGTGAATTCATAAATCTCTAGACTCACCAAGGGAAATATACAAATTATCAACATCAGATATAACTGAAAGAACATCACTGCAGAAGTAATAACTGTTAAAAGAATCATAAGGGGGTGCAAGTCATTTTTGTCCAAAATTCAAAAGCAGATAAAATGAACATTTCTTCAAACACACAACCTACTAAAACTCACTGAAGAACAACTGGATTGTATGAACAACCTGTATCTGTTAAACAAACTACAGTCAAGGACATTTTGACAAAGAAAGCTGAAGGCACACATACATTTACCAATAATTATACCAATTACCTAATGAAGAAATATCAGTTGTACGTAAAATATTTGAGAACATAGAAATGACAAGAGCATTTTTCAACACTTTTACTCAGGATCATCAGAATTCATTTGGACAAAGTTACCAGATGCCCCAAACAGACAAAGAACTACAAGAGAAGGAAGAGATAAACATGGCTCACAGCACAGATCAAGGGGTATACAAAAAAATATTAGAAAGTTGACCCCAGAAATATATCAATCAATCAGATATAAACAGGGTTAATCTGGGAATTCAACACTGCTTCAACATTGAAAAGGACATTAGTGTGTATGTATTTCCATATTAAAAGGCATTAGAAGGGGCTGGCAGAGTGGCTCCACCAGTAGAATACCTGCCTAGCAAGCAGGAGACCCTGAGTTCAAACCCTGTGCTGCAAAAATTTAAAAAAAGGAAAAGAAAAGAGACTTCAGAAGTCATAATAGATGTAGAACTAAGTTTAACCTGATGCAAATTCCAAGCAGGGTGAAAATGTACCACGAATCAGGAAAACAAAAGAATTTCCTTGTCAGATGTGTTTTTAAATTTAATTGGGGGAAGGACTCTTGATCACAGTATCTAGAAAGTATTGTGTTCTCGGAACACATTCAATGCACTCAATTTGGGTTGCATATAAGGACTATAGAGAAGAGGATTTTGGTAGAGTGCACAAATCACACACACATCCACACCTAGTTTCCTACCCACCAAACCGTGCAGCTCCAAGTCACATGACAACTGCACAGCAAAGCTTTTGAGCACAGGCACATGCCAGAGCACCCACAGGATACAAATCCACATCCAAGCTCTGGAAACAGAATTTCATCCTGAAAGTGGCTGAGTTGATATGGGAGAGTTGAGAAGTCACTATGAACCTGGGGTACACAGGAGCCAGTGATGCCCCAACAATGAAACATCCTGGGCTTGGGACAAGTACTGCAGCCAGTCACACAAGAGAGGGAACTACATGGATTCCCATTCCTCTTGTCCTCATTCCAGTGACTGAAGCTGGAAACATCCTGTCCACAGGTACAAATTTACCCAAGTACCCCAGTGTAGAGAATGGGCAGGACAACCCTTGTAACATTATAATGGTGATTAGGAGGTTCTTGGAATTTGCCTAACTCAGAAAATGCATATGGGCTTATTTAGATAAGCATTGATACCCAAATTCCAGCAATCTACTCCTTTGACACACACCATGGCCACTCTGAAGAGTAAAGACCACATCAAGACTAAGTGCCAAATGTCTGTCTTAGTACACTGAGACGGAAGGGAGAGCCAGGAAGCTCTCAGAATAGTCCTGGGCTACCCCTCAGAAAACCAGTTGTGTTCAGAGTAACAGCAGGAGGAGTTGATAGGTAGAGCAGAACAAGAAAGGCACTGGACCAGGAACTCCAGAAGCTCCACTCACTCCCATACCAACTTGCCCTATCTTTTTTCACCTCTTGCTTTTGCTTCAAACAGAAATTTCTGAGCAAGCTGAGCATTGAGCCTCATGCCTATGAACCCAGGTACTCAGGAGCTGAAGATTGCTGGGATTACAATTTGAGAGCAGGATGGGCAAGAAAAATAAGTTGAACATCTATCTGAAAAATCACTAAAGTTAAAAGGGCTGAGGGCATAGCTTGAGTTACATAGCATCTGCCTCACAAATGAGTACAAACTCCAGTCTGCCAAAAAGGAAGGGAAGGAAAGAAGGAAGGAAGGAGACAGGAAGAAAGGACAGATGGGAAGGCAAGGAAAGAAAAGGAAAGGAAAGGAAGAAGAAAGAAAGGAATCCTAGGACTACTTCCAAAGGCCTAAAAGAGCACATGTTGGCTGAAGTGACTGCATACAGAGAATTTTGGAAGCTGGAATTGAAGGGTGGTTTGGACCAAGGCATGAATTGTCACATTTGGAAGGCTAAAGAGTGATGAAAGTCAAGCTCTTGGTAGGAGTGTGGGTGTCTCATTGGGCAGCAAACCATGATTTGTGCTGGGTTGTTTATCGTTCTCTTTGTCTTTCTCTCTCCCCGCAACCCCACCTGCTTTCTTCCTCCCTCCCTCCTTCCCTTTCTTCCTTCCTTCATTCCTTCCTTCCTTCCTTTCTTCCCTGCAAAGACAGTAAGGTTACTACATACTGTCATATGACAATAAAAGCACATTGTACACCATGGCACAGCAATGCCACCTTGGTCAGATACTGACTTGTAATGCATGGTAGATAAAAGACAGACATGAGCCTTTTAGGAAGGCTGCTCTAGGAAGAGGAACCATAGCAGGACTCCAGGAAGGGCAATTCAGAAATGAATGAAGAAAGGTTCCTAGGCCATCAAGTTCCCCTTTACCTCAGAGGCCACATGTATTGCACATGGCAGCAAAGACTGAAGATTCCATCTTGATGTTGCTGATGCCCGATGTGTGGGCAGCTTTCAGATAGGCCTGCTTGTCCTTCTCTGTGTAGAAGCAGAGCACACCATCCAAATGACCTTGCCCTGCAGCAGACACATGACAACCACCTGCATGCTGTCAGCTCCTAGTGCATTTCTGAACCATAATGACCCTAGGACAAGAGACAGGGGAGGCCCACAGAAGCCCTGCCTGCTCTCAAAAGTGCACACATGCTCATTACAACCTCTATGGAAATGTGAAATTGGGTCAACATCCCCCCCCAACCCATGAGGCCACAGCACCTCAGACAGCAGCCCACCAGTAGCAGGTGAGCTAGGGACAGGCTATGGCTTCCCCTGAGCAGAGCTGCCCTGCCATTATCTCACCTTCATAGAAGTCCAGGGTACACATGGTGTGTCCCACAACAGTGGTGAATTCACTCAGGTCTGCAGAGCACTGCAGCAACTCTGGCACCAGCTGCTCATCCAGGTCTGTACTCTGAACCACCCACTTCTCCAGGACAAGCTGCTGAAACTCCACCTTGAGGCAGGCGCCCACTGCCTGCCAGTTAATGACCACTGAGCCAGACTCCAAACCTGAAAAAGAGACATCACAGCTGAGGAGAGAGGATGGGACAATATACAGCAGAGCATAGGTAGAAAGTAATGCAATTCATCACCATACCCAAGTACCAAAGCATCCAGCCCTGTGATAAAGTCAGTCATCCTGTTTCACATGAGAAGCTCACCTGACTTTGAATTCACACGTAACATTGTGGACAAACAGGTGAAAGTGCAAAGAACACTGATTCTGCCAGAAGCCTCCACATCCTGTATCAAAGGATACAGTCTTCCATCTTTTCCTGTGATTCCCCATTGATGGCACTCCATCATATAGGGCATCATGATTGTGCTGGAATTGTAACCATGCACTCAAATTTTGTATCAGTCTCTCAGAAGGTTTGGCATTTAAACCAAGTCCTGAGAAATGATGGAATCACCCTACTCCACAGGCTGTCAGGTCTAGACATGAGGAATAATTGCATATATACCTGGTGGTCACCATCAACATCTGAGCCTAACTTGCCCCACAGTGGATGCAAGCTCCTCCCCATGAGCCCAATATCCTCCCTAAGAGAAAGACAATCCAGCATCCAGTTCCCAGTAGGAAGACTGGCATGCAGCTGTGACATCAGGCTGAAGAATAGATTCTTTAAAACAAATTAGACTAAGAGACTTTGCTTAGTGCTATGGTTTAATTAAGGTAGGTTCCCATCAATACCCATGTTGAAATGTAAGAGGTAAGAGCAGCTGGGGCCTATAGGAGGTCATTAGGGCTCTGTCCTAGTGAGTGGATACACACATTCATTGACATAAATGAGTTAATGAGAAAATTCAGGAGTGGCCATGTTATAAAGTCAGTTGGGCTAGGCTGAGACTCTGTCTTTCACCATCATGATGTCTTCTGCCATCCTGGGACTCTGAAAGATGGTTTCACCAAATGATTCCCTTCAATTAAGGATTATAACCATGAGGCCAATAAATTTCTTTACTTTATAATTTACCCTGTCTCTGGTATGTGATTATCCACACACACACAATCTAAAAAATTTCAGCAGTTTGCTTTCTCATTAAATCCTGTTCTTTCTTTACCCTCTTTGTTCAAAACACCCACAGACACACACATGCTGAGAACTGGGAACTTTAGAGCTCATTTAAGGACATTTTTCTTGTCTATGTATCCCACCTGTCCTCCCTGCTTGATTTGTTTCTGGATATCTCATGAGCTGCTTAAAATCTTTGCAGAAAGAAAGAGTGGTGGCAGAGAGTAAAGGAGAGGAGAGGCTGAGGAGAAGGAGAAACGGAAAAGAATAAACAGGAAATCAAATAAATACAAAGGCACAGTGTGCATACCAGATGAATGCACTTGTGCCAGCACAAGACCTGGCAACTGTCTGCTACTCATCTCTGGGGTTCCAACTGGGAGGATGCTGAGAACAAAATGTAACTAAACAAGTTTCTTTTCCCATCTCCTGTTAAGAAGCTCTCCTTGAAAAAAGTCAAAGGACCACACATTTTGTACCCAATCCCATGCCATGCTGGAGCTGATATAGCAGCTCTGGCCCCTCATCCACTCACAGGACAAATGCCACCTCCCCAGCCCTTACCTATCCCACTAGTGCTGATGTGGACGATGGTGACTTTGGAGCATCTAGCATGGTACAGCAGCTTGATGAGTTCATGTAACATGATGGCGATGGATGGAATGCCCATACCATGCTGGAATCAAGAGAGATATGCCAACAGCTGAGCCCACAGATGTACCTTTACCAACACAGAAGTCACTTCTCAGGTGGACAAGGTGGCACACACCTGTAATCCCGGCACTTGAGAGTCAGAAGCAGGATTATGAATTCAAGGCCAGCCTGGTTATAAAATGTGTCACACACACACACACACACACACACACACACACGAAACCAGACCAAACCAGAAGCTCCTTATCAGAGGATTGGGTCTGTGCAGCTTTATGTACCCACCATGAGCAAGAAGGGTCAGGACATTATCATGGGATATATTGAGAGACAAGAAGAGAATGAGAAAGAGAGGGAGGTTTCATTCACATAACTTTTCCTACAGTGCATTTGTGTAATTATTGTATCTTATTATTACTTTTGTTGTTCATCTCTTGCTGTGCCTAGTTTATACATTAAAATGAATCAAGGACACAGGCTGCAGATGGCTCATGCCTGTAATCCTAGATACCCATGAGCCAAGAGATAAGGAGAATCACAATTAGAAACCACCTTGTGCAAATAGTTCATGAGACCCTATCTTGAAAAAACCCATCATGAAAAAAGACTGGTGGAGTGGCTCAAGGTGTATATTCTGAGTTCAAACACTAGTACTGAAAAAAAAATGTATCAAGGGCAAGAATGAATATAGAAGTGTTGAAAACACCATAAAAATGGGACTAAGGAAGAAAGAGGGATGAAGAAGTTCATTTATCATACATATATACATGGAAATGTTACAAGGAAACTCCCTGTAGCTATCTTAAATGAACAAAAGTATCATTTTTTTTTCTTTTACAAAATCATAGAAAAGGAGGAAGGAACAGGTCCTGTCTGGGGGTTTTGGTACTAGAGGGAGGGGGAGGAGGTGGGGAAAAAGTATAGGAATGTAAATATGGTGCAAATACTGTGTACACATATATGTAAATGGACAAATGAGACCTGTTGAAAGTATTCCAGGAATGGGGTGAGGGAGGATAATGGAGAATGGTGGAAGGGGTGAATTCAAGTACAATATCTTTGAAATTCTGTAAGAACTTTCATAAATTCCACATGTACCACCACCAAGCACAACAATAAAAAAAGGAAAAAAGAAAACATTTAACACATACATAAAAAAAGTATCAAGTGTATGCACCATTGGGAAGGAGACAGTACAGATGGGGTTTTCACTTTCTTGGGTTAGATATCCACTGGGGGTCTTGGGGCATAACTTCCCCATGGTTGAGGTGACTGCTGTATTGTGGTTTATGTTTTATGTCATGCACTTTAACTAACAAGCTTATCATGATGGTAACAGATGAGATTAAATATAGATTTAAAGATGTTCATCAATCTAGAAACTTAGTGTACACAGTCCTATGTGTGACCTCATGTGATCTGCAAAACCTTGAAACATATGGCAGTAGAGGAACCAGAAGCTCAGCGGGAAGGTAGCAGCCATTATTGCTAGGAAACAAATATCTCCTTCTGGCATTTGAATCCCCAAACAGATGCTGACTTTTGTCTTGCTGGCTCATTTTCATGTCTTCATTTTTCTCCCTAACCTCTGTTTCAGAAAATCTATATACCTGGCTGGACTCTTAACAACCCATAACCAAATGACTTGCTAACTCTCTACTTCTGCCATTTCCTCCTCTGCGTATACCCACTCCCACTCTCAAAGACCCTCCCAGAGTTATTTCTTCTATAAAGCCCCTATGTGACATGCCCTGGGCACATTACACTATCTGTAGCAACCCCTGATTGGAAACAGACCCCTCTAAGAATTTGTCACAGTGTCTCCTACACAAGAATGAATGTAAAATGTTTAAGCCTTTTGAAATCACTGTAAAATGGAGACCAGGCAAATAAAAGAAAAATAGAGTGGATGAACCACTTCAGGATATAATACAAGTACAGATGGAAATGTCACAAGAAAAATACTTGTGTAGCTATCTTAAACAAACAAAAAATGTCATTTTTTTCATTAACAAAATAAAAGCAGAGAAGATATCCTGCCTAGGGGGAGTTTGGTACAATTAAGAGGGAATAGGAGGAGGGAATTGTGAAGGAGAGTGAATATGGTGCAAATACCATGTACACATGTGTGAATTTGGAAAAATAAGATGTGTTGAAATTATTTCAGGAATGGGAGAAGGTAAAGGAGAATGATAGAGGGGGTGAATTCAACTATGATGTATTTGATATATTGTAAGAATGTCAGTACATGCCACAAATATCCCCAGCACAACAATAAAAAAAGAAATTTCAAATAGACAGTATTGTTGAAAATAAGAAAAAAGAATTTGTCACAGTGTCTTAGACATAGGAAATACTTCCATTGACTATAACTAAATGATGTCATGGCTCCCAGCTACATGCTAGATGATGGAGACTGTGAGCTGTGTCAGCTGACCAGAGAGGTGGGGTGGAGGCCCCTATCAACAGGAGGGTAGCCATTGCTACCATTGTAGCTCATCATCTGTATTGCTAGTGACAAAGGGAATCAAAACTAGAAAAAATGGGCTGGCAGCATGGCTCAAGTGGTAGAACCCCAGCCTAGCAAGCAGGAGCGCTTGAGTTCAAACCCCAGTACTGCCAAAAAAAGTTGGAAACTTCTTTGGTAGAATATGAAGAGATTTCTGGGCTCACTGTAACAGCCAAGTCAAGATTAGTGCTGAAGTATGTTACTGTACTGTTTCAGAGTGTAGTGGTCCTATAACTACTATACCTTTATACAGACAGGAAAGACCCTCCAGTGTCTCCTTCAATAAAATTCAGCTCCATAATTGCCTGACTGTCCCACATATACCCTGTGTGGACAGGTGTATGGACTAAGATTTGCATTTGTGAATTGAGGAATCCCAGGAGACTGAAACTGAGGACAAGAACTTGTGTCCTATTCACCCCAGCTCTACCTGCTGAGGGCTCACCTTGCTCCTGACCATTTACAGCAAGCAGGTGTTGTAGTACCAGGTGTCTATGTGTGCAAAGGGGCAGGTGCAGGGCTGGAAGAGCCTAGAGACCAAGGAAGAAGCAAAAACTCGCACTCATGGACAGAACTGGTCCAACTTTATACATGGCATGTGGGCAGTCATACACAGATGTTGGGGTACTCATCCCTGGATGTCCAAATGCCAGCTCGACAGCCACATACTTGATGAAGGAGTTCATCCGAGAGTGGCTCCCAAGAACAGAGACAAACTGCAGCCAGAGAGAAGAGACGCCATGAGCACTGTTTACAGCAGAGATCTTCAAAGTCAGGTCATTAACCAGCAACATCTTTGTTATACAGAAGGTGTTAGAAATGTAAATTCTCTTGCCCTGAACAGATTGACTGTATGGGGAAGGGCACAGCCCTCTGTTTAATGAACTGTCTGTTGATATTCAGTGACACTGTACTTTGATTCAGTATGGGCCCCACAGAGAACAATGCACCCAGCATGACAAATCCAGGGACCCAGGCTCTTGCTATCTTTGAGAAGGCAATTCCAGGAACCCTAGCCACCACACCATGGGAAGGTAGTAAAGGGTTCTGAAGAGGGCATGTGTTCGAACTGAGATAGTGTGAGTTTGTCATTGTCCCTACACCTCCTCATGTGACCAGGATCCAACGGCCATCTATGAAATGGACGAGTCAGAAAAAACAGCTCTTAGAGACAATGAACTAAACAGAATAGCAATACTTGTCTATATTTACAAGCAGATGCGAACACCCTCCCTCACTCAGAATCCCTGCTCCTATTGGATGTGGTTTATTTATATCTCAGTTCTCTCAATGAAGCATTACACATGTTAGTGGTTTTATTTTATGAATTCAATCATTTATTTTTGAGATGGGGTCTCACTATGTTGCTGGCACTGGCACCAGTGATCCTCCTGCCACAGCCTCCCAAGTAACTGGGACGACATTTCCAAACCACCTGCCTGGCTCAGGATGTTTATTTTGTGCTCTGTTTCAATTCTACACTACAGTTGGAACAGATTAGTGGGGGGCTGATAGTTTCCTATTTTACTTGCTCATTCAAATACTTGAACAGTAACAATTTGCAAAAATTCAATAATCCCAGGAACCTGGCACCTCTGAACCATCTATGAGTAGGTTTCACTGTATCATATAGAAGAATGCTAGTATAAGACAAATTCCTAGAATTAGAGCCTGGTTTTACCTTCACATCACCAAACATAGCAGGGAATTCAAGTGTGCTTGTGCTCAGGCTAAAGTCGTAGAGAACATCTTCCTTCATTGTCACTATGTTTGGATTTGAAAGCTGAACAAGGCAGTCACTGCAAAAACAACAAAGCAAATCTACAGACCATGGTTGTTGATGCCCGCACTATAACCATATGAGGGACATGTGTGAAACAAGGAGCCTCTGGGAATAAGACAACCTTATATTGCCAAGGTCCCTCCTTCCACCTCCTATTTAACTCCTCTTTCTTCCTAAAGTCCCCACCCTTTGAATGTACTCAGCAAAAATTCAACAGAGTCCAAAAAAGTACAAGGATCAGTTGTTCAATCATGCCATATGGTTGCTATAGCTAGGTGCTGTCCAAATCAAATTAATTTAAAACATAAACTTGAAGCTGGGCACTGATTGGTCATGACTATAATCCTAACTACTCAGGAGGCAGCCAGCCCAGACAAATAGTTCACAAGATTCTATCTTGAAAAAAAAATCACTAAAACAGAGCTGATAGAGTGTCTCAAGGTGTAGGCCCTATGTCAAACCCCAGTACCAAAAAAAAAAACAACATAAACTTGACTGTTAAAAGTAACTAAATATGGCTCATTGGATATGTTTCTGTGAAACTTGATTGCTAGACTGACAACACGAAATTTTACATTTGTGCCTTAAGCTTACAAATACCAAATTGTAGATTCTTCTGAAATTATGCTTATGTAAATAACTAAATGAAGTTTAGCTTCTGATGTGATATGAATGCCTCTCTTTGGAGGCTTCAATTGGCAAATTTTATAATAAGTAATTCAAATCTCTGCTGTCTATGCAAAAAAAAAAGAAATTAATGTGTGTGAGAACAGAAAAAGAGAAAAAAATCACCTCTCCTCTTAATACCCAGAAATAACTTTTCCATTCTGCAGGTCTGTATTTTCTTTTTCTTGTCTTCTGGCACTACCTACCACTTTTCAGTACTATGTCTTCAGCAGTGGCAAGAGAATACATCTCTTCATTTTGCTTTATTTTCAGATCCAATACTGGAGGATTTATGTGTGTCTCACATTTCATGCCCATTGGGAAGCACACTTGTTCTACAACAGGAGTTGGCAATCTTATTTTAGAAAAGTACAGAAGGTAAGTGTGACTTCGTAGCATATTGCATTTGTCACAATAACTCAGTCTGCTATTCTCTCATAAAAGCAAGATAAACTACATGAAGGATGAGGACATGTGATTGCAATGAAATTCTGTCTACAATAAGAGCTACCCAAGGTCTAGGCAATTCCATTTCCAGACCCCAAACTTCCTGAGACTCAAATACTAACATGGTTCCCTCGACAATGCATGTATTCTGAATCCCACAGATAGGTGTGCTTCCCCAGCAAGGGAGGGCTGGGACTGGTTGAGTATCTGTGAGTGATACAGAAACAGAGGATGACAGGTAAACTCTCAGCATTGACCACATCTGACACATCAAAGACACATAGGCACTGGACTCATCAGATCCCATGAACAGGTGTTATCAATCTTGATCAGAGGGAGCAAACAAGCTGCCTGAGTCACAGGACACATCTATCTCCCTCGTATTCACTGCTTCTTGAAAAGAGTTGTGGCTGTCAGATTCAGAACTCATTTTAATTGGGGGAGGATTTTTTTTAGAGACTAAATTAACAATTGTGTGTGCTTAGTACTATATGGGGAGCAATGATGGGAGTCTCCATTTAGGATGAGACAGGCAGTTTAAGAGCAGACATCTAAAGAGTCATGAGAAACAATAGCCTTCCGAGAGAAATAAAAAGCCCCTTACCAAAGGGTATACAATGCAGGTATACAATATGGGTAGCAAGCCCCAAAGTCAGGATGAACTCATGAGATCCTGCTGGAATGTCCAGTTCGATAAGGAAAGGGATGGATAAGGTTGTGAGATTTAATGAAAAGTTTACTAGGCGCCAACAATCACAAATATAGAACACTTGGACATGACCCAGGGAGTGCCCTATATCATCTCCTACACTTCAGCCATTGTGTGACTAAGCTCTTCTACTAAGTCCATGGCTAAGGGTGCTTAGGTATCCTTTCAATAAACTTTATGTTTGCTTTGCTTTTAACTCCTAGCCTAGTGTCTTCACTCATCAACTATACCAAGACACGAATCTAGGGAACAACACTCCTGTATCAGTACTGTCCTAAGACTTTCCCACAATGACTTTTTGATCTGTACAAGAGTATGAAATTCTGACCATAAAAACACAGCCTACAGCCTGTGGAGCTCCTCTAATGACCATGATGTTTAATGTAATCATGGCCCTGTTCGCCCTCAGTGGGCTATGAACACAGAACACAATGAGAAGATCCTATGTGCATTCTTCAAAGTAACAAAACAGGATGTAATTAACTCTCCTGGCCATGTATTTCCAAATAGGAAGTCTTTCATCATTCCATGATTCCACCAAGAGCAGGAGAAGGAAGTAGTGTGAGACCATGAGACTACAATGATTTTCTAATATGTGTCTCTGACATATACCATAATGAACTCAAAAGGATTTAAAAATAGCAAGTCAGAGACAAAAGTACTTCTCCAGTCTACAAAACTCAGGAGAATTAATCTTGTTTTATTCTGGTACTTTATTCACTTAACAAATATTTATTGGGGACCTACTGCTGAGGACATAAAAGTGGACAGGAGCCACTGCAGGAACCCCCAGGAGAAGTGATAGACAGCTGGGGGGAAGGGGAGAGGAAAAAGAAATCAGTGGATTTGAAGGCTATTCAAGGGTCTGCGAGTAAGCCTCAGTGGTAGACCATATGGAAGGAAAGAGACAGAGGGAGAGAGAAAGAGGAGGGGAGAGAAGAAAAGAAGGAAGGAAGGAAACAAAGAAAGAAATAGTGAGAGAGAAACAAAGAAAGAGTGAGAGGGAAACAAAGAAAGGAAGAAAAAGAGGCTGGGGGAAGGGAAGGGAAGACAGAAAAAGAACAGAGAAATAGAGAGAGGGAAACAAAGAAAAAGAGAATGAGGGACAGAAAGAAAGAAAGGGGAGAACAGAGGAGAGGAAAGAAAAGAAAGGAGCAAGTAGCATACTGATGAAGACAACCACTTTTTGCTTTTCTAGCAATACCAAGACCTAAAAGGCAGGTCATGAGAAGTTCTCAGTAGATTTATGAAAATCTTCCAAGAAAGGACAAAGGATTTAAGATTCAGAAACAAGTCAGAGTTAGATGAGCAGGGGATTTTGTTTTAGAAAAGTGGCCACACACTTCTTTGTCTTCTGAGACCATTTCCTGAAGTTTAAGGGTAAAGGCCACAGCACCCAAAGATGAAGGTCCTTGAGATCTGAACCATAAGACTTTCAAGCCCTTAATCCCTCAGTCTCTGCCATGAGAATCACATATGTTGACTCATGTAAACTTCTTAGAAAAATTAATGGCTCAAAGAATACAATATAAACCCAATAAACCCAATCCAGTCCAACTCAACTCAACCCAACCCAACACAACACAACACAATCCATTACACCCAATCCAACCCAAACAGCCCATGATTAAGCCAAGTCTTACTTGGGATAATTTTTAAGTTCCTTTGCTCTGGCTTCTGCTGTCACCATGTTCTCAGTGTGGCAGGAACCTGAGAGAAAAGCATCACACAGAGTACAGTGAATTGACCCAAGACAGACCAGGGTAATGTGTGGCCCCTTAATGTGGGAAGTCAGTGTAGAGTGCACAAGGTGAGATTCTCCACACACTTACATCCTGGAGATAATGAAAATGTATAAAGTGTGTGTATGTGTGTGTTTAGGAGAGGAGGTGACAAACACATCCCAAAAGTCCACAGGGTTGGAGCTCACATTTCTGTAGAAAACATATCCCCTATTCCTGGATTCTAGGCCAGCAGCAATCAGGATATCATGGTCCCTAGGACCCATGCATCTCAGCCTGGCCCTCAAACAGTTTCAGCTAGCCACTTGCAGGCTAGCAAGAGATGAGTTGGTAGACCTGGTCAAAGGTGGAGCAAAGGCACCAGCTTTCAGGATGCCACAGGAAGAAGAGGACGTGCAGCTGTTGTGGATCAGCCTGCTGCCCTGCCTCCCCTGAAAAACCAACACAGGAGCTTATTACACATAAGAGAAGCTTTTCTGTTGGGTCACAGGAGACATATACTCTCTAGAGACCTCTCTGTGTAGATAAGCGCAGCTTGGCAGAGCAATTGGAGGTGAGTGAAACTAATATGCCAATGAATCCCTGATAACCCTGCACCTGCCAGGCCCTCACCTCCTACCTTAAATATTCAGCAAAGCAAGAACTCTAGAGAGATAGAGGAAGGGAAACACCCTGAGGAGCCATACTTACATAGAGACAATCAGTGGAAGGATGCAGGCTGGAGCCTGTGACTCACACTGTAATACTAGCTATTCAGGAGTCAGAGATTTGGAGGGTCCCAGGTCAAGGCCAGCCCTAGATATATATATTCTTGAGACCCTATCTTGAAAACAAGCAACATGAAACAGAGCTGGTAGAGTGGCTTAACTGGTAGAATGCTTGTCTAGCAATCATGAAGCCCTAGTTTATACCCAATACCTCTGACCCCACAAAAATTATATGCAGGCTGCATCCATTTTCCAGAATCCTGGCCAATATTCTCACAACTGTGTTCTCAGCCTGTGTCTAAGCAGTCTCATTCACCAAGCTAATACTGCAAATACCTTTTTGTGGGGGTGGGGTGGTAGGAAGAATGTTACAGAATTTGTAACTGTTATTATAACAATTACAAATCATTTCATTTTCAGTAAACTTGGAAAAGCAGAGAAAATGACACTTCTTGGTTTCAAAGCAAACTTTCCCATGAAATTGCTGCTGTTTTTATCCATCTAGCTTTGGTTCTCTTTTGACATTTGTAAAGAGTTGTGTAGAAATTCCAACTCTTGGCATCCAGTGAAGAGGAGCTAAGAAATGGCAGAGTATTGTTTGGTAGTGCTGGGGATCGAGCACAGCGCCCCACACATGCTAGGAAGCACTCTAACCCTGAACTACAGTCCCAGCATGGGATTGAGTTAAAAATGAGGCATGACACCGCCTCCCCAGCCTTGTGACACCAGGGGTCAAACATGAAGCACTCACAGGCACAGCATTTATGAGCCAGAAGCAAGAGGCTGATTTCCCTAACGTGGGGTTCATGAGATCAGTGCATCCCTTTTCTGAATTTCAAGGAAGGATACTTGATTGTAAACATGTGTTCATGACTTCAGTGTTTCTATAGCACACCCTGGACAGATCTACACACAGCCCAACTTCTACAGAGGTCTCACTTCCAGGACCCATTGCCCACCAGAGCAGTGAGCTGAATGTGGTTGTCCCAATTCTGCCTGTGGCAGTCCATTCATTGGTCAGCTGAGTGGGGTGTATATTCTTATCAACCCACTGACATCCTTGTAAAGCTCTCACATCTCCACTGAGGCAGGTTTGGGGTCATGCAGGGAGTTACTGTCCCGAGTGTGACATTCTGTCCAGCAAGACAGATAAACAGGAAGCCAGTTCTCTGGTCCAGTCCTTCTGTGCACTCACTCCTTTCTGAGTTTGCTTCCTCTTCCTCCTAGCAGTCTTAGTACTTATAGGCTCCCCTCCTAAATTCCCCAAGACTACCTTTTCTCTACCTCAGCCCTATGCTCATGGAAGCTTTATTTCACCAAATTCTGGTGAACCAAGCGTGGACACATATGCAGGTTTTCTGGGATGGGGAAAGTGAAGGGTGGTCTTTGGGGTTTACCTGCAGTACACTGGCTTGATTATCACAGGTCCATTTCACTACCAAAAGATCTGAGTGC
Source organism: Castor canadensis (assembly GCF_047511655.1). Classification (NCBI taxonomy): domain Eukaryota; kingdom Metazoa; phylum Chordata; class Mammalia; order Rodentia; family Castoridae; genus Castor; species Castor canadensis. Next base: position 46,085,256 of record NC_133400.1, on the reverse strand, counting down.
TACAAATCACCCACCAATCCTGAAGGTCAAAAACCAGATGAGGAGAGGGACAAAATCCTTCTTTCACCTTAGGCCACTGGAGTCTCACAGGATGTGGAACAACAGATGACTGTGGGCAGCCTGTGACTGATAGGCTCACAGAGGCCAACTGGTGAGTGGTGGGCACTGACCACCAGCAAAAAGACCTCAATGAAAATAGACATGAAGTAGTGACCGTTTAGGGACACAGGAAGAAATGCGTGGAGTGCAACTCAGCCTCACAGCCAGGCCTGATCTCTGTAAGCTGAGTATATGTGGTCAGAGATTTTGAAACACTTCCCCACTTTTGGAATTTTGATCTCGGTTCATCTCTTTCTTTATTGGTGAACTTAATTGTACATAGAAAAGGATTTCATTATGACATTTCCATGCATGCATTCAAAGTACATTGATCATAGTCACCCCTCTTTTCTCTCTCATCTTCCATTCCTTGCCTTTTCTCTTCTCCTTCTGTTTCTGTGGTAGTTCCCATTCCATGCTGTTTGTGCCCCCTTAACTTTTCTTTTGGTGGTACTGGGACTTGAACTCAGGGCTTTGTGCTTGCTGGGAAGGTGCTCTATCACTTGTGCCACGTCCCAAACCCCTGCCCTCGAATTTCTATCAAGGAGAAGACATGAGTACTTATCTGTCTGGACTGGCTTACTTCACTTAACATAGCTCCAGTTCTCTCCACTTTTCAACAAATGCTGTTTATGCTCCATTTAGCATTGAATTTTGTTTTAACCTAGGAGAGTTTACTCACAGAATTTTAGGGGGATATTTCTTTATTTGTTTTTGTTTGTTTGTTTGTTTGCTGGTGGAAGTGGGGAATGATGTCAGGGCCTTTTACTTCGTAGGCAAGCATTCTACCATTTGGGCCACACTTCCATCCCCTTTTGCTTTGATTTTAAATTGGTTCACATCTTGTTGCCTAGGGCAAAAGCTCCATGCTTCTCATGGAGCTGAGATCACAGTGTGTGCCACAATACATACTTTGTTTAGATGGGATCTCAATAACTTTTCTTCAGGCTGTCCTTGTACCTTGGCACTTAGCATTGCCAACATTGGTCATTTAAAGAATGTGAGGCCAGGTACCAGTGTCTCACACCTGTAATTCCAGCTACTAAAGAAGCAGAGATCAGAAGGATATCGATTCAAAGCCAGGTGTGGGCAAATAGTTCATGACATCCTATCTTGAAAAAACCCATGGCAAAAAAGGACTGGTGGAGTAGCTCAAGGCAGAGGCCCTAAGTCAAATCACAGTGTTGGGAAAATCAAAGGTCCACTGTGCTCTAACATGTCACTATAAAGAGACAAGATTTTGATATTCTATTGGGGTGTTTCATTTTAATGTTTTGGATGTATGGAAATATTTTTAAACTCAGAAATAAAATCAAAAATAAAAGGTTAAAAAAACTTACAATGTAAAATAACTGTAAATGCTCAAAAGGAGAAAAAATGGAAGAAAAAGAGAGGAAAAGTAAGGGAGGGTGAAATAACTAATAAAGCAAGAAAAAAGTGAAAAGAGGGAAGGAAGAAGAGAAGGAAGGAAGAAAGAAGGGAAGGAGGAAGGAGAAAAGGAAGTGAAAAAGGGATGGAGGTTGGAAGGAAAGAAGGGAGGGAGGGAAGGACAGCCAGATGGAGGAAGGGAGGAAAGAAATAGAAAAATAAGGAAAGGAGGGAGGGAAGGAGAAAGGAAGGAGACAGGATGGAAGGAACAAAGAAATGAACTAAAGAACAAAGAAGTAAAAACACGAGGAAATGCTGAGGAATGATAAATGAAATGAAGGAGGACTTCCAGTCGCAGACACCATGAATCTGGTAGTATCTGATGTGCCTACTCTTGGAGCTAGCTAAGGTCCCAAGGTCTCCCATGATGAGATTGCTACACAAGAGCAGCAGATGCAGAAGCAAGTACTCTCAGATTGGCTTCTCATGGATCTCAGTGACCAGGACTCTGGGCTATCAGGAAACTGTCCAGTCTAGCCTGGAATGTAGAGCAAGTAGGTGGTGACAGGGCACCTGCCTTGAGTTGTGTGTACCAATCTCAACTTACCATCCCCCATTCTCCTCCAAACAACTCCAGTCACATATTGACTCTCCTCACTCCATCACAGTCTTTTGTGATAGCATAACCTGTGACTTCCATGCTGCTACTTCTGGGGGTCACTTCTCATCCTCTTCCTATTCAATCAATCAGCAGCATTGAGACAATGGGTCATTGCCATTCCTTGAAAACCACATCCCTGTGCTCCCGGGACACTCTGTCTCCTTTCTTTCTCCTCCAAATCTGGCACCCCTTCTCAGATGCAAGTACTCACAGCTTATCTGACTTCCTCTTCCCCACCTACAGTCACTCTTTTGATGACTTTCAAGTCATTTTTACAACACCAACCAAATCCATATATCTAGTACAAACTCTTTACCTCAGTGGGAAACTGGTGTCACCAAAGTCCACTTGATAATGTCACTTGGCTAGCTCATTAACATGCCCCAAATCAACATCCAGAGTTCCCCTCCCTCTGCATTCTCCCAACCCCATTTCCAAGAAAAATGTGTTCCAATCTTCTCCTCCTCAGTAAATGGCCACATCTATTTCCAATTACCAAACTCAAACTACTTAGCATCATGCTTACATGATATCCATCAATGGATTCTTCTGCTACTACCTTCAAAGTATATCAGGAATTCCACCACATCCACTGCCTCTAGTAGTGTGACTGCATTGAACCTCCACCAAGTATTGCATGGATGAATGACTCAGTTTCCTAACTACTCCCCATTTCCACTCTGGTCACCTTCAGTGTATGCTCAACACAATGTGAGTTTGTAGGTACAGTTCATCCTTTTGTCTGTGGGTTACATATTCATTGATTCAAACAATCACAAATCAAAACTGTGGTTAGACTTACAATGCTTTTCTGTACTGATAAACCAGACTTTTTATTGTTGCTTTTCTATAAATTATACAGTATAACAGCTGTTTACATAGCAAAAAAACCCACATAGTTTGTGTCTTATTCCTCTGCTCAGATTATTCAAATAACCATTTTACTCTAAATGAAAATCAAACAGTATATAACAGCGTTACCAGAATTCTACAATGGGAAAATGACCTGGAATTTCTCATCTGAACAAATAGAACTGCTTCCCTATGGCCTGTGTGTGTGTGTGTGTGTGTGTCCTAATGTTTGTACACTGCAGTCATAGTACATGATGATGGTGTTTCTGCTTTTTATAGTTGACCTACAGAATCATTTTCCATTCACCACACTAATAATTAAGTGGTTGTGCTCAGTAGGCTGTCAACATTTACTTACTTTAATTTTGGATATTAAATTTATCCATCATTATAAATGACATCTTCAGGCATATAGCTTTTATGCATCATATGTAAGGTAAATTGCTAAAAAAAATTCCTGGGACAAAAGACTTCAACTTGCTTTTCCAAAGTCATTGTATCCATTTTTATTGCCAAAGCCACATATGTAAATATCAATGCACCACAATATCCAAGCATTGTTATCATAATTTACTTTAAAATGCTCATGCAATCATTGAAATGCTGCTTTGATCTACTCTTAGTTTCTTCACTGATTTGTAAGACTCTGAATTTGCATGATTCATGATATTTTCACTTGGCCTTGCAGAAATCCCCAAAGGTAACATGGGGGTCCAGGAATGGTCCTTTTGGGGACTTGACTTTACTAGTAATTGCACTAGTAATAATTACTAATGTCATGATTTACTGGGATCACTAGCATTCCTGCTCTATTTGCTGGTCCCTATATTGGTACTTTCCTCCCAATGCAGTTAGCACATATACTTTCATCTTGAACTATAAAACCTTCTTAGAACAGGCAGGGTCAGGCCTACATGCTGCTGTCAGCACAGGGTTACTGAAATGCCTGCACTGTCAGTGTCTACCACAGTAATATAAGTCAGAAAGAATGGTCAGTGTTGTCAGTCATTAGCTCAGGCCCTCTCATTCTTGTCATGATGGACATTCAGGATCAGGTGAGACATTGTTATGGGGCTGTCCTGTGTTGGGAGGACATTTAGCAGCATCTCTGGCCATATCCATCCTCCCCTACTTGTGACACTAAAAAATACATCCAAATATTGACATATATTGCATGGGAGACAGGGGAAGGAGGGGACCATGACCTTTTATAATGGGACCTTAACTGAAGGCTTTGTGCTTAAGGAAAGGCAAAGGTCACAGACAAGCACAAATCTCAGCCCAACTCGAGTTCAGCTTGACTTGAATCCATCTTACAAAGCAGCACCTTGGGTCACCCATCACCTGCTGGCCTCAAATCTCATTCCCTGGGTCTTGCTTCTGTTCTGCTTTTTGTTTGCTTATTTGTTTTTCATGCTGAGGATTGAGCCCAGGACTTGCATGTGGAACCAGTGCTCCACCACTGAGTTACATCCTCAGTCCTGCTGACCTTTATTTGAGGGGAAAAAAAACTCATCTTTCACTGGATGTCTAGAGTGAACATAGCTCTGTCAAACCCATCTCCTGCTTAATTGTTACTAAAGATCAAATCGTTAGAAAGAAGTGATTCAAAATATAAACAAAATTTTACAAAGTGTTATAAACTTAACAATATCTCTCTGGAGACTCAGTTTCAAACATCTACTCAGAGACTTACTGTCAGGCTGTCTCAAGCTGCAGAGTCCCTGCTTAGCAAGTGCAAAAACTGAGTTCAAATCCCAATACCACCAAAACCAAAAGATATATACTGTCAAAAAACTGAAACTATAAGAAGAACCTACAGTAAAGCAGATTTAAGAGATCAGCTCAGCCATCCACACAAAAGTGCGTGCTGAGTGACTAAAAATGAAGCATGAAGAGGCCCAGCCCAAATGAGGAAGTAACCCACAAAAGAATAAACCTGAACTAAACCGTCACTGCTGATTTCCAAGTCACATTCCCGGAGCAGGAATTATGTCATCAATTATGTCATCATTATGTCATCAATGTTGCAATAATTTTGCCAAAAATACTGTATTATTTTATCTGTCTCTAATTCCTCCATGCATTGTGAACTTTCAGGACTGGATAGAGAGTGAAGAGGAAACAAAGAAGAATAAAGTAAGGAAAAGGTGAGGAGGAGAACAAAGGTGAAATTATGATTGTTTCTGATTGTTTTCAATTATATAAACCATGAAAAATCGGCTTTAGTGACAGCAGGTTGAAAATAAGGTGGAGACGTCATCTTTAAACACTTAACTCACAGCAGGATGCGGTGGCCCACACTTGTAATCCAGACACTTGGAATGGGAGTAGGAGGACTGCAGTCCAAACAAGCCCAAACCAAGGCAAAAATGCAACTCTCTAAGTGATAAATAACTAAAGCTACCAAAAAACGAGGTGTGGCTCGAAGCTTACCAGGCATATGGCCCCAAGTTCAAACCACAGTACGGCCAAAAACCATCATCAATTCTTCTATTCCGCAACTCCATAGGACTGGACCACAGTCTTACAATGCTATTATGGGTTCAGTGCTAGATCTCCTTACACAGGGTGGGGCCATCTCTGACTTTAAAAAGCTGCAGGTCAAGATGGTCATGTGGGGATCTTGTCACTTCCTGCAGCCCTACCAATAACTCCACTGCTGCTGCTAAAGCCAAATCCAGAGCCTGAGCCAGCTTCTTCAAAGGCTGGAGAGCAGGAATCTGCTCCTCACAGGTTCTGGAGATCAATGCAGCTTCTTCAGAGAGTTCAAAGCTCAAGTCCCCTGCATCACATGCCACAGAGTTCCAGTCAGCGCCTACACCACATTCATCAGGAGACTTTCTGGTCTTCATCTGTGACCACACACAACAGGCTGGTCAAGGAGAAGCTTCACTTCTTGCCATTCCCTCTTCATCTGTTAGCTAAGCAGTTCATGATGATGGATGCAGTGACAGCTTTGCAGGGCAGGTGGCAGGCATCCTTTTGAACTCTTGTCTCCTTGCTCATCACTTCAGGTCTGTGGGTGAGATCTGAGATGCCTGCCCTTCTATCTCTGATCAGTTTACCAAGAACTCAGATTAGGAGTTTATATGGAAATGTTAGAAAAGACTGTTGGGATTATTATCCCAAGTCCAAAGGATGGCAAACACATGTCCAACTCTATAAGAGTGGAATGGAATAAAAATGGGAAGGCTTTAGGGTCAGAGCATACATGACCAGGACTTGCATTTTGAAGTGCCCATGTTTTCTGGACACTGTCCTTAATTCAGAGACCTGTTTGTAACCATGTCAGTTTTCCATCCAGGAGGAGAACAGCAATCATAAGGGGATCTGTGTCCAGGAAACTGTTTCTCTCACACCTAGCTACAACTTGTCCTCTCTCGAAAATCTACGTGAGAAAAAGGAACATCAGGGCAGAGGTCCTCCTTGTTGAAAGACCTGCTGGGAGTGCCTAAGACAAGGAACTGTACAGAGGCTGCCAGTAGAAGCTGAGAAGCTGATTGAGTAAAAAATGCACCATGTAATCCAGTGCTTGCTGCATGACCTCAATGACTCTGCTGTCACTGGTAAGCCCCCATCTCTGTCCTCCTAATCTTCTGCTCCTTCACCTGACTTGTCTGCTTAATCTTCTTAGCTACAAATCTAATTAGATTAGCCCAAGTGATTCCTGATGTGTATAGGGTCACCAAGGTCACACCAAATCTCACACAAGACCTCTTGAAAACATATGGCTTGAAGGACATGGTCAGTTATATGAATCTCCTTGGAAAATGAAAAGTCTGAACAAAATCTTCTCTGAATAACAAAAACAAGGTTCTCTGGAGTCCACAAGTCAGCTGATGGAGGAAGGAGGACTTTGATTTTCAGGGCTAGAAGAATTAGGTCAGGGATCCTTTGAGGGGCCTGCAAAGTCAGACATGTGTGCACTTACAGGGATGAAATAGTCACTTGTCTCCTCCAGGGAACACTCACAGGACATAGCTATGGCAGCCAGACACAGTATCATTATCAGATTACCAAAACTACAGCCATTTATGGTTAGATCCCCTAGTAGGTCCTGAGGTAGGGAACACACTTTTAACTTCAGTCCTCAACAGGACTGTTATCTCATCCTTTAAGAAGTCAGCAGTCAAAGAAGGAATCATGAGTCACACAACAGAAAGCAGGATCAGCCGTGGGGTCCAGACAGAACACTGCATGGACCCACATAGCTATTGTCATTCCTCCAGCTGCATGACATTTATCCTGCTGAGCAGCAATTGGAGCAGGACCCTCCCACACATGCATAAAGTCCCTTCTCAACTGTTGAGCTCAGTGCTTCATTTAGTTTAGTAAAATGTGAATGGCTTACACTACTTGGTGCAGTTAGCCACCTTTCTCCAAAGGTCAGGATGAAGAAAAAAAGGTATCATAGTGGGAAGTGCTACCTACCTGAGAATCTGGGACTAGGAAGATAGCAAGAGTGACTTATGCTACATCCGTTTGTAGAAATCAGGATTACTTCTGGTCCATGAGACACCCTAAAGACAATAGTGCAGGCACAGGTGCTATTTCCCACCATATGCAAGTGCACTCACCTCCACATTCTTCTCACATCTTCAAACACAAAACAGAGCACCCAATCCCTTTCCAAATACTGCCTGACACCCAGTGGAGACCCTTAGGTCCAGTCAACTGTTAGATGAATTGCTCTTTTTGCCCTCCAGCCCTTTGGCTCCTGTATCTGCCCATGTACGACACTGTGAGGACAGTGCAGAAATCACTCACTCTCCACTTCCTGAGTCTCGTATGAGTCCCATCAGCCTAATAATTAGGCCCTTACTGTGTCCCCCAATTCACTATTGCACAGAACTGCCACCCATTCCTTTACTACAGGCTCCAAGTAAACTCAGGACACAAGCCAAAACTGAATTTGCTAACTGCCACTTGGTGCCCACTGCTTGTTTACCCTCTGTTCACATCCCAGACTTTGTTTCATAGCTAAACCAGAGTCTTGCTCCTGGACACACATGTGTGTGCATCTATGTGTGGCTGTGTGTGTGCCTGTTTATCAGCTTGTGAGTCTGTATTCAAACACATACCCACACACATCTGTGAGTGCATCTGTGACTGTTCTGACTGTGTTCTTCTGTGGTCGTGTAAATGTTTATGGTCATAAAAGCTTTTGTGTGTTTATGTGTACATCTCTTTGGATTAACTTGTAATTTTTCACTAGATACCACTTTGGCCCTCACATCTGGGTCTACTCATGTTTTATATTTGATCTGTTTGGGGGAAAGGGTTTGTTTCAGTAACCTAATATGAGAATAGGCATAGATGCTATTCTCATAGCCTCCTCAGTGTAGGGATTGCACATTGGCACAACTATACTCAATCTGCAATTTGTATGTAATTTCTCCCTTCTTGGAATCGTCTCATCTCTAGGGACAAGTGTCAGTGGTCTGTGAAGCTTCCAGACTAGGACAGGTAGAGGGATACAGGCATGTCTACATGAGGTCTGTCTATGAGGCAGATAATAGGATGATTACAACAAAACAACTAGTGGAACTGGGAAAGGTATAAGAGGAACAGTGATCTGTCCAGGGTCAAATGCTTCTCTGGGAAAAGGAGCAAGGACTGAACCCATGTCAGGATCCTAAAAATCAGGGTAGCGTTTCAAACCAGCCAGAGACACTGGTGTGGAGGGTATGGCAGTGACTGTGTCTAGTTGTCCACATGGATTGGACCAGAAAACCATCAGCATAATGGTAGATCTAGGGAAGGCCTTGTCTGAGGCAGAGTGTCAGTTGAAACCTTCAGAGACATCCTCACTTCCTGGATAAGGACAAAAAAGAATTTAGAACCCTGGTGGCCAGGCAACTAAATTCCTGAGCAACCACTTTCAACTCATATGTCTACCAACTCTGTATAGATAAAGATGTTCTCTTGCTCTCTCCAGTGGTGTTGGGGCTCAGGCCCCAGGAGCCCGCATAGTGGAGAAATATCCAGGTCTTTAATCCTCCTCTTTCCCCATGTCATTTCTCCTTGGTTGACATTGTTGGTTATGGAGTATGCCCTATTAGCAAGGGTTCTCTGCATATCTAAACTCCAGAATTGGGGTTGCTGTGTCATACACCAACTTCACCTCTACCTTTTAAGAACTTCCATAATGGTTGCATCACTTTATATTCTCCACATCAGTGCTCTTAGGTTCAAATATTTCTAAATTGTGACAGTTTTTATTTTCTGGGGTTTATTTTTTTGGCAAGTGATGTGGGGGATTTTCTTGAGATAGAAGACTGTAAAGTAGGACAGTTTACAGAAAAGTGTAAAGCACCCAGAGTGGGTAGGGTGCTCCCAGGAGAGGGTCACCCTTCTTTCTTTTTTTGATGGAGGAAATTTAGGTGGGAATGAGGTGATATCTCATGATGTGTTTGACTTTCACCATCCTAGTAATGCATGATTTTCAACATATTTCATGAGCTTATTGGTCATTTGAATTTTTTAAAAGAAATGTAGGTTCTGTTCTTTTGTTCATATTTAAATCTGATGAAATTTGACACTTAAGGAAATCAATGTGAGGTTACCTGCTGACAGGCTGTAATCAAACAGAAAATTCAATGGGTAGAAATCAACTTTAAAAATAGTCATTGAGAAGAGTCATTTCGGGGAAATGAAGAGGGCAGAGAGCTCATAGACTCTGGAACTTAGAGCACTCACAAACCTGAAAAAACAGTTGAGATTTGTGGTAGCAAAGGTCAGGTAACATGGCTTCTTCACCAAGTAAGACACTGGAAATTCATGTTGAAACTAGTGTACAGCCCTCAAATTAGCTCTTCACAGCACATGACACTCCAGAAGCCTGGGTGTTGCAGCTGCCTACTGGTCCACTATAGTTGTTTCTCCATTTTGTTTGTTTGGTTTTGCTTATTTATCTCTCTGAAGAGTGAAAATTCAATGAATTTGTGCAGAGAACTACAGAGTAAGTTCTGAAAGCACCTGGGTTGTCCTGTATCCACAAAAATTCTTGGACATGGATCCTCTGACTGTAGCCTGTCAGTCACCAGGGCTGTTGACTAAAGATTCTATCCATGGGAAACTACAACCCTTTCAGGTGAGAGATCCACACCACCCACTCTGGAGAAAACCACATAGACCAGCACAGCTTAAGGGATGATGGCACACCACATGGACAAAGCTGTTGACCTAATAAATTAAGGGAAAATTCTAGCTTCATCAGCTGGAAGAGGGGCAGTCCATCCATAACTTTTTCTATAATGTGCCCATCTTATCCAGTCTGCGTGAGAGAAGGGTGACTTAGCCACATCTAGGCAAAAATACTACATTCTGCTAACTTTGAGAAACTCATTGAGAGTTCAAATAGCCTTTGCAAAAAATAGCTTTTGGCCAAACAGCTCAATTTCAAACTTGCTCTCCAGGTGGGAAGGGTCCTACTGTGCACTTATGTCCTTGACAGATAACCTTGGAGAATCCACTCACTCAAATAATCTGATCCTGGCTGACCACCCCCCAAGAAGAGCCTGGTCAAAAACACTTGAGTGGATCCCACCAAACCTGTCCAGTTGAGTGGGACCCTGACAGTAGACACACATTTCAGTTTATCAACCCTAAGAAAAGAGAGAGCCCAGTTATACATCAGAGGGCAGCCCTCTGTGCAGTCCCTGAACTCAGAGGAAACTCACTCCTCTCTATAACAAGGAATAAATTTGCACAATAAGTATATATTTTAATTTTTTGTTACTTATCTCCTTTTTCCACTCTGTTGCAATTTACATTTGCTTAGCAATCACTTGTTCCACTATTGTCTCCCTTGACTTTTTTCCCCTTCTATTTTTATTTCAGTCCCTCACCTTACCTTCCTGCCTAGCCTCCCTTTTGCTCCACTGTCCCTATCTCATCCACACTAACCACTGACCAAGTAGTGTATTATACCAACAGTATACATTACTCTAATCCTTCTTATCCCTTTGCAACTGATTCACCATTGAATCCATTAATTCATTATTGTTCACTTGTATCTCTTGCTCACTGAATAGAAAGCTAACATTAATCTAAAGAACAACTAAGCTAGCCAGAGCATAAAAAAATTATGACAAGGAATAGATGATAGGAAATTAAAACCCCCAGCTAGCTAATCAACACCACATGTGCCAATCTCAAAATGGAAATACAGGGAATAAAAGAAGGCAGGGGAATATGATTCCTCAAAAGGGTAACAATCACAAAATAGAGGTTTTGGTGGACAATGAAGGGGATGAGTCCTCAGATGCTGAGGTTAGAAGAATGAAGATAAGAATGTTTAACAAGCTTAAGATGGAGCATAAACAGGACATACAAAAACAACCCAGTGAATCCCAGCAGGACACATTAAAAATATTGACAAGACACAGAAACACTTAAATGATCAAAGAATATTTCAACAAACAGGATGCAGTCTCTAAAAATGAGACATCTGCAATTAGTCAGAACATGTTCTCTGTTTGGCACACTAGGGGCTGAGTACAGCACAGAGCCTCTGCCCTGCAAATAACCCAGAGGCCAGGGATAGCCCACACTCTAAGCCATTCACACCTCAGAAACCTTTTTCCTGCAAATACCAGGGCACTTAGAGCAGGTCACAGCCTCTGTTCTGACACATGGGTGTGTTCACCTTTTGGGCACTTCCCTATAAACAGCTGGAGACCTTCAGCAACCTCTCACTTGCAGACAACTGGGGCTGTTGAACAAGACATGGCCTCTATATTGCAGACACCAGAAAGCCTCCAGTACAATCTGTCCTAAAGACACCAAGAGGCCTGGAAATGACCAGGGCCTGGGAGTGGCTTCAGCCTGTTCCCTGAAGACAAAAGTGGCTGGAGCCGAAGACAATCCACAGCACTTATCCAGGCCAGAGTCAATCAACTGCCCCCCATTTGTAGACACTGAGAGCCCTACCATTGCCTCAGTCTTGCAGAAATGCAGAGTTGTGAACAGGCTCCACCATTGTGCTTCTGACACCCAGTGCTAGGTAATCCATAGCCAATGCCCTTCAGAATCCATGTGCTGTGGACAGGCCATAGTCTCTACCATGCATACACCCATGAGCTAATAGGCCATAGATTCTGCCCAGAAGACACCAAGTGACCTATACTCTAAAGACACACATTGAATGAGAGCAGATGCAGGCTCTGTGCCCCAGATACCTGGGACAGGTGCAGTTTCAGTCTGTTGCCATGCAGAATCCATTTACTAGTATAGGTATAAGCCAGAGCCTCTACCCTTCAGACACACAGGGGCTGGGAACAGGCTGTCTTGTACCATTCAAATATTGGTATCTGGGTCTGTGGATGGACCATGGCAACCCATCTGAAAACACCTGGAACTACCCTGCAGTCTCTTCTATGAACACACCATGGATGGAAAATTGGTCCCAGCCTGTGTACTGCAAATACTGGAACAAAGGGGAAAACTGTGTCCTGTACTCTTTAGAATCCAGGAGTTGGAGATATCCTGTTGCCTCTGGCCTGCAATAGAGATCCAGGGGCCAGGGACAAATTGTGCCCTCTGCCCTGCAGACACCTGGGGACTGGGAAGAGTCAATTGTCTCTTCCAGCAGACACCCATGTGGAGAGACAGGAACAACAGGTTCCCTGCAGGCTCGCAGCTCATGACAGACTCCAAACTATGTACTGCAGAAAACCAGAACACTCCAGCATCTTTTGACTTGCATAAACACAGGGACCGGATGAGGATAAGCCCTCTGCCCTGTAGAGCTCTGGGCCTGACAGCAACGTCTGAGACCTATATTTATAAAAACCATGAGCAACCCAGTGTCTTCTGTCACATAAATTAAAAAGTCATGCCTAAGTGTTGGAGTATACAGGTATTCTTCCAAAGATGATTTACCCCAAACATTTTTTTAAAATTACCACCAATTCTGTGGAAACTTTCCCAAAACTATGAGTGCATTTGCTTGGTAATTCACACTATGAAATTGGAATTCCCCCAATAACAAAACCAAAGTTATTACAAGAAAACTATGCCCAATATGACTCTGACTATAGAAAAAAAATCCTCAACAAAATACTAGCAAGTTGAATACAACAACACATAATCAGAGTTATATACCATAACTGATAAGGGTTTTCCAAGGATTGCAGGATAGATGTAACACCAAATTTTGAATGGATGTAATATGTCCTAACTAAAATAAGGAATGAATATCACAGGATCATCTCAACAGATAAAAGATAAACAGGATCTCAGGTATATTCAGTGGTAGAGAATGTCTTAGTATATCAGAGGGAATCCATGGGTTCAATTAACAGCACAAAAAAAAGAAACAAATTTCAAGAAATAAAAATCTCTCAGCATACTACTAATAGAAAGGCATTACTCTCAACCTAATAAAGAATATTTACAAAGTACCCACAGATGATATCACAAAAGAAACAATGTATAAAGGAATGTTTAATCCCTATTAGAAGGAACAAGAAAAGGTCATCAACTATTGCCAGGTATATTTAATATGGTAACACAGGTTCTACTTGTGGTGATTAGGCAAGGGGACAAAAATACATCTAGAATGAAACAGAAGTTAAGTTGCTTCTACTACTCACTTATGATATGCTCTTATATGCAGGAAACCCTAAGGGATACACACACAAAATCCACTTGGAAAATGAGTTCATTCAAGTGGAAGAATACAATTTCCAAATTTTTAAAACTCAGATGAAGTTGCGTGCACACATATATATTAGCAACAACCATTCCCAACAGTGAAATTTCAGAAAATAAATTAGTATAGAGAAGAATGAGATACTTAGGGAAAAAAACTAACAAAATAATACACATTTGCATAGAAACTAAAAAACATTTCTTAAAGAAATGAAGATCTAGATAAATGAAAACAGCATATAATATGGGACTTGAAGGCTTAATTTTGTTTAAATGGCAACAATCTCCAATTTTTCTACATGTTCAACTCATTCAAAATTCCAAATGGCTTTTTGAAGAAACTGACAAACCAGTATTTTTATTTATGTAGAAATGAAACAAGTCAAAGCAGTCTCAAAACAGCAATTACAATCACAGTTTCTAATTGCAAAATTTACTACCAAACTACAGTAATTACGACAATGTGCTAAACAGACATACAGATTAGTGAAATAGAATTCATACCACAGCAATAAATCTGGTAAGTTGATTTAAAAGAAAAAGGTGGAGTCAAATGTGTTAACACATGTCTATTATTGCAGCACTCAGGAGGCAAGGCAGGAAGACCACAAGTTTGGTGTAATTCTGGACTACTTTGTGAGACCCAATATAAAAACATGGCCACCAGACCATTATATGAAGAAATAGTCTTTTTCAACAGTGCTGATATAAGCAATGCAAAAAATTTAAGTCAGGCCCCTAACTCACCGTATACACAAAAATTAACTCAAAATGTATCAGACATGAATGTAAGACCTAAAATTTTAAAACCCTTTGGAAAAAAGTGGAATAAATTTCCATGAGTTTCGTTTAGGCCATGATTTCTTAAACATGACATCAGAAGAAAAAGCAACAAAAGAAAGAATATGCTGGACTAAATGGAAATTACAAAAACAACTTTTGTGATTCCAGTAATATCATCAAGAAAATTAAAATGAAAACACAGAATAAGAGAAAATACTTTCAAGTCATATATCTGAAAGGGGAAATGTGTATAGAATTTATAAGAATTCCTACAATTTAAAATAAAAAGAATTTATAAATTTATGAGAATTGAAAGAGTCACACAGCACAATAATAAAGACAAAGTAAAACAAAGTAAATAAGTTGGAAAGACATTTCTTCAAGATACAGAAATGACCAGTAAATACAGGAAAGTATGCTTGATCTCACTCAGAGAACTGCAAATAAAAACCACAATGAAGTAAGTACCACTTCCTCAGGCCTGCACAGGCCAGCATGATCTGCACTGGGGCATGCCCCTCTGGCTTGCCAGGCCGGCAATCTACAGGCACAGTATGATTTTTGCTGGGACCATGCCCCTAAAGCCTACCAAGCTGGAGATCCACAGACATACACGATCTCCACTATGCCAGGCCTGCACCCTTCAGGCATGCCAAGCTCACATTCCAAAGGCCTGCTAGATTGCCTCAATGACAGGCATCCACTTGCAGGCCCTTGGTTCCCCATCCACCCACCACAGGAGGGCTCCAAACCTGCCTAGAAGACACAGACAGGTCTAGATGCTAAAGAAGTAACAGCAGAACTACTAAGACTGAAATTCCACAATTCCTGAACTGGTGATTTTTTTTCTATTTTTTTTTCTTTTTATATAATTTTTTAAATTTATTTTTTGTATGTTTGTTTGCTTTCCTTTAAAGGTTTGTCTGTCTGCTTCGCTCTTTGATCATCCACAATCTCTCCTGCTGTTTTCCTTCGTACTCTTTTTATTCTTTTTTCTTTTTTTTTCTTCTACTTCTCTTGCTTTCTCTATATTCTCTTTTGTCCTTGATTTTGTTAGTTTCATTATTATAACTCAGATAACACCAAATTACATGTACTCCAGGGACAGAAATTCAACCAAATGGAAATATGAGAAGATGAAAAAGAGATGGAAGCCATTCTTTCCCCCAAAATAAATAAGTACAGGATTCAGAGGGAAATGAAGAAAACAGATACCTAGATCCAGACTCCAACAAAACAAAGATAAACTACACCAAAGAACCCAAGAAAGCTGACCAGAACAACCTAAAAGAAGGAATCCTGCAAGTAATCACTGAGAATTTCATGGAGATGTTACTAGACATGGTCAACCAAAATATTCAAAAGACACTCAAGAAATTCCAAGAGAACAAAATTAAAGAATATGAGAAAACACAAAAATAAATACATGCAATCATAGGAGCCCTAAATAAAAAACAAAATGAAACAGAAAATACCATAACTAGAGAAATAAATGAATTAAGGCTGAAAACTGACAACATTAAAGAGGAAGTGACCCATGATATGGAAAACCTCAGAAAAAAGAATGAAACATAAATACATAACAAAATTGAAAGCCACTCAAGCAGACTCGAACAAGCAGAAGACAGAATCTCAGAACTTGAAGATGAAATGGTAATTAAGGAAAAACTGAATAACTATTAGCCAGACAACTCAAGACCTGTGAAAGAAATATGTGAGAACTCACTGACTCCATCAAAAGGCCAAAACTGAGAAACATCAGCATTGAAGAAGTAGAAGAGGTGCAAGCAAAAGGAATGTGCAATATATTGAACAAAATAATAACAGAAAATTTCCCAAATCTAGAGAAAAGTATGCTCATCCAGTACAGAAAGCCTCCAGAACACCAAACAGACTTGACCAAAATAGAACTACCCCACAACATATTATTATTAAAACAACAAGCACAGAGACTACAGAAAGAATATTGAAGGCTGTAAGAGAGAAAAAAAGTAACATACAAAGGTAAACCTATCAAAATCATAGCAGATTTCTCCATGGAAACCTTCGAAGCAAGAAGAGCACGGAGTGAGGTCTTCCAGGAATTAAATGAAAATACCTTCAACCATAAGATACTCTACCCAGAAAAACTATCATTCAAAATAAATGGAGCAATAAAAGTCTTCCACAATAATCAGAAAATAAAACAATATATGACCATCAAGCCACCACTACAAAAGATTCTCCAAGGAATTCTGCACACAGAAAGTGAAAGCAAACAAAACTGTGACAGGGTAGGCAAAACCAAACCACAGGAGAAGAAAAGGCAAGGAAGTTGAGAGTAACACTGATTCAGCTACACACAATCAGAACCTTGAACAACAAAGACAACTAAGTTAAAGGGATAACCACATACGAATCAATAATAACACTAAATATTAATGGACTTAATTGCCCCATCAAAAGACACCAATTGGCAAATGAGATTAAAAATGAAGATCCAACAATCTGCTGCCTACAGGAGACCAACCACATCAACAGAAACAAGCACTGGCTGAGAGTGAAAGGCTGGAAGAAGATCTAGCAAGCTAATGGCCCCCATAAATAGGCAGGAGTAGCAATACTTATCTCGGATAAAGTAAACTTCAAACTTACATTGATCAAACGAGATAAAGGAGGACACTCCATACTAACAAAAGGGAAAATACATCAAAAGGAAATAACAATTATCAACCTATATGCACCCAATGTCAATGCATCCAATTTCATCAAACATACTCTGAAGGGCCTAAAAACATATATAAACTCCAGCACAGTGATAGTGGGAGACCCAAATACCCCTTATTCCCAATAGATAGGTCATCCAAACAAAAAATTAATAAAGAAATTCTAGAACTAAATCACATCATAGACCAAATGGACCTAGCTAATGTCTACAAAATATTTCACACAACTGCTGCACAATATACATTCTTCTCAGCAGCTCATGGAACCTTTTCCAAAGTTGATCACATTTTAGGATACAAAGCAAGCCCCAACAAATTTAAGAAAATAGAAATTATGCCATGCGTTTTATCTGACCACATTGCCTTAAAACTGAAAATCAGCAACAAAAACAGTAGTAAAAAAATGCAAACAATTGGAAACTGGACAACACATTGCTCAATGATCAATGGGTCATTGATGAAATAAAGGAGGAAATTAAGAGTTTCCTGGTAGTTAATGAAAATAAAAACACAACCTACCAGAACTTATGGGACACAGAAAAAACTGTCCTAAGAGGAAAGTTTATAGCCATGAGTCCATATGTTAAAAGGTCAGAGTGATCTCAAATCAATGATCAAATACTACAGATCAAACTCCTAGAAAAACAAGAACAAGTGAACCCCAAAACAAGCAGGAGAGAAATAATTAAAGTAAGGGCTGAAATCAACAAAATACAAACAAAAAAATCCATACAAAGAATTAATGAAACAAAAAGCTGGTTCTTTATTTTTTTTGTCTTTTTTGTTTTTTATTTTGTTTTTCTTTGTCTGATTCATTGTTATCAAAATAGGTTTTTTTATTATTATTATTTTATTATTCATATATGCATACAAGACTTGGGTCATTTCTCCCCCCTGCCCCCATCCCCTCCCTTACTACCCACTCTGCCCCCTCCCTCTCCCCCCACCCCCTCAATACCCAGCAGAAACTATTTTGCCCTTATTTCTTTTTTTTTTATTGATTGATTGGACTTCATTAGAATGAACAATTTCCACTCTGCAAATGACATGTTAAAACAATAAAAAGATAAGCCATAGTTGGGGGAAATATTTACAAAATGCATAGCAAAAAAAAAAAAAAAAACTTGTACCAAAAATATACAAAGAATTCTGAAAACATAACAATAGGAAAACAAAGAACCCACTATCCCCAGTCCTTTTCAACATAGTACTGGAATTTCTAGCCAGAGCAATTAGGCAAGGAGAAGAAATAAAAGGAATACATATAGGTAAAGAAACTGTCAAAATATCCTTATTTGTAGATGGCATGATCCTATACCTTAAAGACACAAAAAAACTCTACCCAAAAACTCTTAGACACTATAAACAGATATAGCATGGTGTCAGGATACCAAATCAACTTACAAAAATCATTACCTTTTCTATACACCAACAATGAACAAACTGAGAAGGAATATATGCAAACAATTCCGTTTACAATTCCATTTACAATAGCCTCAAAAAAAAAACCAAACACTTGGGGGTAAACTTAACAAAAGATGAGAATAACCTCTATAAGGATAACTATAAACCCCTGAAGAAAGAGATTGAGGAAGACTACAGAAGATGAAAAGATCTCCCATGCTCATAGATTGGAAGTATCAACATAGTAAAAATGGCTACACTACCAAAAGAAATCTACATATTTAATGCAATTTCCACCAAAATCCCAATGACTTTCATCACAGAGATTGAAAAATTTTCCTAAAGTTCATTTGGAAACACAAGAGACCACGAATAGCCAAGACAATACTGAGCAAAAAGAGCAATGCTGGAAGTATCACAATAACCAACTTCAAACTATATTACAAAGCAATAGCAATAAAAACAGCATGGTACTGGCACACAAACAGACATGAAGACCAATGGAACAGAATAGAGGACCCGGTATGAATCCACACATGTATACCCACCTTATTTTTGACAAAGATGCCAAAAATATACAATGGAGAAAAGACAGCCTCTTCAACAAATGCTGCTGGGAAAAATAGTTATACATCTGCAAGAAACTAAAACTAGGTCCATGTCTTTCACCCTGTACTAGTATCAACTCAAAATGGATCAAAGACCTTAATATAAGACCTGAAACTCTGTAGTACAAGAAGGAGCAGGAAACACTCTGGAACTAATAGGTACAGGCAAGGACTTCCTCAGAAGAACCCCAGCAGCCCAGCAACTAAGAGAAAGAATGGAGAAATGGAATTTCATAAAATTAAAAAGCTTCTGCATAACAAAAGAAATAGTTTCTAAGCTAAAGAAACCACCTACAGCATGGGAAAAAATATTTGATTGCTATATGTCAGACAAAGGACTGATAATTGAACACAAAGTGAATTTAAGAAACTAAACTCTCCTAAAATCAATGAACCAATTAAGAAATGGCAACTGAACTAAACAGGACTTTCTCAAAAGAAGAAATTCAAATGGCCAAAAAACACATGAAATAATGCTCACCATCCTTAGCAATAAAGGAAATGCAAATCAAAACCACACTAAGATTCCACCTCATCCCTGTTAGAATAGTCATCATCAAAAACACCAACAACAACATCTGTTGGTGAGGATGTGGGGAGAAAGGAACCTTCATACACTGCTGGTGAGAATGCAAGCTGGTGTAACCACTCTGGAAAAAAATTTGGAGGATTCTTAAAAATGTAAACATAGATCTGCCAGTAATCCCAGTCCTGGGGATATATCCAAAGGAATGCGACATGGGTTACTCCAAAGGCACCTGCACATCCATGTTTATTGCAGCACTATTCACAATAGCCAAGTTACGGAAAAACCACGATGCCCCACTACTGATGAATTGATCAAGAAAATGTCATATTTATACACAATGGAATTTTACTTAGCCATGAAGAAAAATGAAATCTTATCATTTCCAAGTAAATGGATGGAACTGGAGAACATCATTCTGAGTGAGGTTAGCCAGACTTGGAAGACCAAAAATTGTATGTTCTCCCTCATATGCAGACTTTAGATCTAGGGCAAATATAGCAATGTTGTAGGACTTGGGTTACATGACAAGGGGAGAACATATACAGGAGATACGGGGTTAGATAGAAAACCCCAAACATGAAAGCATTTGCTATCTCCACTCCAGAGGAATTAATACAGAGGCTTAAAGTGACAGAGGTCAACATGAGAAGGGGATCAGGAACCAGTGTAAAGGTCAGTTAGAGAGGAATCAACTTGGGTTGTAACACATTTGTACATGAAAGCAATGCTAGGAATCTCTCTGTATAACTGTCCTTATCTCAACTAGCAAAAATGCTATGCATTTCTTATTATTGCTTTTTTCTACTGTTCAATGGAACTGGAGAAAAGTGCAGAACAGATTCTGCCTGGAAGGGAGCGGGAGGGGCACAGAGGGTAAGGGTGGGGGCAGGATGGAGAAATGACCCAAAGAATGTATGCACATGTGAATAAATGAATAAAAACAATTAAAGAAAAGAATCAAAAAAGCTTATGGAATCTAGAAGACAACATCAAAATGGTGAAAAAATAAGAGTTGTTGGCAACTCAAGAGGGAGCAGAGAAATACAAACAGGTACCATGCTGATTATAACAAATAACAGTGAAGAGAACAAGGTGGTAGATAGCTGATAGATACCCAAATTCTAAACTCTCTCAGGTCTGAAAGAAAACTTCAGGTTCATGGTACCAAGTGTTATGGAACCTGGTTTTTTCACTAAATAAGATACCAACAATGCATAGGAAAGACAATATATAAATACTAAATACTAACCATTAAATTAGCTTTTGGTAACACAAAACAGCCCCCAAAACCTGGGTACTATGGTTACCAACTGCCAATCTATACTGCTAGAAAATGGTTTCTGCCCAAGTTTATTTTTGTTCTTTTTTCCTTTATTATTCCAAAGAGCAAAAACTCAAAAAAAAATCCTCAACATAAAGAACTGAAGAATGAGTTCTGAAAGTGCCTTGGTTGTCCTGGGCCCATTAAAATTTCTGGACACAACCTCTGTCTGCCACCTGCAACCCAGGCTACTGGTCCTGATACCTGCAACAACTGAGAGAAAGTTCAACCCACTGAGGTGAGCATACTGCACCATCTGCCTGGAGGAAAACACATATCTGGTGCAGCTTGTGGGCAGATTAATTGCACCTCTCCTAGACAAAGCTGTGGGCCTAACAAACAGAGATATGTCTCCAATCTGTCTGGGGATGAAGGGGTAGATTATCCCACAACTCTACTTACAAAGTGCTGGGCTGATCTACCCTGTGGGAGGGAAGGGCAGCTCAGCCTGCACAGCCTGAGGAAAACAGTGGTGCATTCCATCGCCTTGAAGAAACTAGTAGAAAGCTGAAACTAACATCCTTTCCAGAAAATACCATTGGGCCAAGCAACTCAACTACAGTTCCCAGACTTGCTCAGCAGGTGGGGAGGGCATGGCCACTGCTCACACATCAGCTTCTTGCTGGACCACTTTGGAGAACCTGCTTACTCAATCAAGCTGAACCTGAGTGACCACCACCCAAGAAGAGATTGGGCTTAAACATACTGAATTGAATCCTCCCAAACCTGTCCAGTAGATAAAGACACCACCAATTGCTATCCAGAACAGCATATCAACACCTAAAAGGGATAGAACCCTGATTAGAAATCAAAGAGAAGGGACCAGTGCACTCACTGAACTCAGAGGAAACCCACTCCTCTCCATAACAGGGAAGAAATTTGGACAATAAGCAGGTATTTTTTATCTTTTTCTTTTTTACCTTATCTTCTTTTTCAATTCTATTGAAATTTTAATTGACTTAGCCCTCTCTTGTTCTAGTTTCTTTTCTCTTCCTCTGCTTTTTTTCCATCTTTTTTCTACCTTCCCTCTTCTTATCTTCCTCTCCTCCTCATTCTTTTCCCCCACTGTCCAATTTCTTCCACACTAACTACTCATTAAGTTGTCTATTATATCAATTTTACAATTACTTATATCAGTCCTATCCCTTTACCATCCCTGAAAATAGCACCCACCTAGACAAAAACTGAATTACACCTTTATACACATTCAGGCCTTATTTCGCTATAGCCACCCACACCTCATTCCTCTTATCTACCTTGTCCAATCCCACCCTGTCTACTGTTCTTTCCCTATGATTTTTATTACCTAAGTATTAATCACTATGCAAACAACTGTTATTTTCCCAATACAAGCTGCTGTTTATACATAATACTAGAAAAGATTTTTTAGGATTTTTTTTCAGCACTGGGGTTGAGCTTAGGGTCTCATGCTTGCTAGTCAGTTACTCTACCAATTAAACCACTCTACCAGTCTCTACCAAAGGTTATATATATTATACAAATAACTAGTTTGATATTGAATCCATGAATTTGTTATTGCTAAGTTTTACCTCTAGTTCAGTGAAGAGAAATGTTATAACAATCTAACTAAGAACTACACTAGCCAGAGCATAGTATTTAAGTCAAGGGAAAGATAACAGTTGATTCAAGCCCCTAACCGACTAATCAAAAACACATAAGAAAATATCAAAATAGAAATTTGGTGAATAAAAGATAGCAGGGGAATAGGACTCTTCAAAATGTTAAAATCACACAATAGAAGATTTGGTAGACAGTGAAGGGAATGAATTGCAGTTGCTGACATCAGAAGAATGATATCAAGAATGTTTAAGGAGCTTAAAGAGAAGCTACACAAAAAGCTCAATGAATCCCAGAGACAGGAATCAAGGGAGGGGAGATAAAAGAGAGTAATGTAGAGGGTGAATTCAAGTATGACATATTTAACACATTGTAAGAACCTTTGTAAATGCCACAATGTATCCCCAATCAGCACAAAAATCAAGAAGAAAGAAAAGAATGTAACTTTGAAAAACAAGACACAGAAACAACTATAAGAACTCAAAGAGGATTGCAACAAATGATGGAATGAAACCAAGGAAATTATATTTAAAAAGAGATAATGAAATGAAAATGAAATAAAGAAGGCAGTACAAGATGTGAAAGAGGAGCTCAATGAAGATATGGAAATTCTTTAAAAAAAATAGAATCAAACAGATACCATGGAAATAAAAATTTCCTTAAGTCAAATTCTCATGGTCAGTGTGAGCAGGGCCCTTGACCTGACTGGGAGCAATTTGGGATTGAGGAAAAAAGACACAAAGAGAGGCATATAGAAAAGCTTGGGGTTGGGTGGGTCCAGAACTCCTGATGAGAGATGCCAGTGACCCCCTCCACCCACAAGCACATTTATTTATACAGCAAGTGTGGGAAAGTGTGGTGAAGTGCAGGTCAAGTTCTCATGTGTCCTGCCATGTAGGTAGCAGGAATAGCATAGCTGTGGTAAGTTGTTATTTACTGCAGACTATCTTGACTATGTCAGTGTGCCCTGTTTTCCCTGCAAGGCATCCTTGCTGAGCCTTGCCTCTCCTTGGCTGGGTTCATGCCTATCAGCCTAAGGCACTTTGATAGAGCCGTGCTCGTGCCAAGGTTCATCTCTACTGCCTCAGTCTCCCTACTTGCAAGGCAGCCTTGCTGAAACTTGCTCACCTCCTTGCCTTCTCAGTACAAAGGACTTTGACACAGCCTTGCACATGGCAAAGTTTCTTCTCAGTCTATTTAGTTACTGGTCTATTGGAGCCAGCAATGGGAATTTGCCTGTGTGAGTTGGCATCTGGCTTTGTGAGAAA
The DNA here is from genome assembly GCF_047511655.1 of Castor canadensis. Classification (NCBI taxonomy): domain Eukaryota; kingdom Metazoa; phylum Chordata; class Mammalia; order Rodentia; family Castoridae; genus Castor; species Castor canadensis. Next base: position 46,061,421 of record NC_133400.1, on the reverse strand, counting down.
GCTCCAAGGAACTGGGGCAAAAGTCTCAGACCAGACTGTGCTTGTGTGAGTTGGTATTTGGCCTTGTGAGAAAGCGAGATGTCCAGAAAAACAATATTCAATGTTCCCAGGTGGATTTATGTCCTTCAGATGTAAATAAGAAAGTTATGTTGACTGTGTGCTTCTCCTGCTTCTCTGTTCCCATTTTAAAGGAGACATAACAAATAGTTAATTTTAACTGTGCTTCCCTGTACTAATGTAACCTTGACACATAATACTTGGCATGCTTTTTCTGACCAAATGCTTTCTGTGTAAAAGTAGTTTATAAAAAACAATGTATACTTCATTAAAGTGGCTATTGAGCAGGACTCAGTAGTCCCCTCATCTCTTCCAGGTTTGGTCACCCAGGTTCTGCCAGTAAATGGCGTTACAGTCTCTCACACAAATTAAAAAAATACAGTTGAAAGCCACTCCAGCAGACTGTATTAACTACAAGACAGAATTTCAGGACTCAAAACCAAAATAGATATTAAAGAAAAAATAGAAGAATACTTAGAGAAAAGACTGAAGAATTGTGAAAGGACTACGCAAAAACTCTGCAACTCCATCAAAAAAAAAAACCCTGTGAATCATGGGCATCAAAGAAGGAGAAGAGGTGCAAGACACGTGTACACTGATGTTTACTGCAGCACTGTTCACAACAGCCAAGCTATGGAAACAGCCCAGATGAAATACAACTGATAAATGGATTAAGAAGTTGTATATATGTACAGTGAAGGTTTATTCAGGCATAAAGATGAATGAAACTGTTGCTGGAAGGTGTATGGATGGAATTGCAGGCCATGATGTTAAGTGAAATTAGCCAGGTTCAGAAAGAAAAAGGCTGCATATTTTATCTCATAAGTGGAAGGCAGATCCCAAAGCTAAACATATACACAAAACCCAACATGATCGTATACACATCTGTATGTAGAACATGTTCATAATAGAGGAACTACTCTATGGCAATTGGCGGATTAAGGAAAGGAAGAGAATGATTGTCAAAAATATATGAATTGCAGATACCTTAAAGCAACTGAGGCCAATAGGAAAAGGGGAACAGGTACTAGAGGAAAGGTTAGATCAAAAAGAATTAACCTAGAAGGTAACACCCACGCACAGGAAATCAATGTGAGTCAATGCCCTGTACAGCTATCCTTATCTCAACCAGCAAAAACCCTTGTTCCTTCCTATTATTGCTTATACTCTCTCTACAACAAAATTAGAGATAAGGGCAAAATAGTTTCTGCTGGGTATTGAGGGGGGGAGCGGGAGGGGGCGGAGTGGGTGGTAAGGGAGGGGGTGGGGGCAGGGGGGAGAAATGAACCAAGCCTTGTATGCACATATGAATAATAAAAGAAAAATGAAAAAAAAATATTGAAATGCATTATATCTCTCCAGGTTGAGGACATAATAGGTACCAAAATCTGTAGTATAATGGGAGGTGAGATGGAAGGGGTAAGGTAGAGTAATGGAAAGGGTTAACCTGACAAAAGTTAAGTATATTCACAGAAGGGATACATTGAAAAACCCTTTGAACATTAACTTTGGAATTAAAAATGAAAGTCAGGACTGTAAAATAGGTACAGTGGAAGGGTGGATGGTAAATGAAGGAGATGAAGGTGAGGGAATATGGTTGGTGTACTTCATATACATACATGAAATGAATGGTAAATCCACTTGCAGTTTCTTTAAGTGGGGCAAGGAGGGGGTTGGAGGGAGATGGTGTGGCAATATAATCAATGTACAATGCAAGACTATTGGAAATCGGGAAATCAGTGCAATGAGTCTCCCTATATAATGAATGTATATTAATAAAAATGGAAAAAATACGAAATGTGGAATAATGAAAGGGAAAGACTGTTCAGCATTTTCAGGAAGTATCATTGGAACCAGTTTGACTAAAGCAGAGGAATTGTATTGTGGTGTAAGGAGAATTATGACTGGTGTGTTAAGTGTGAATAAACTGTGAATTCTCTACAATGAATGCAAGGCTGAATTCAGTAACAAATAATGGAAACCCCCATACTTCCAAAAAGGGATTAGTATTTTTCTTGGGTTCTATTAGGGTACCTATATGAGCTTTAGGATGTCTGGGAAGTCTTTATCTATTTTATATAAGACAGTGGGACTTTCTGGCCAAGGTCTGACTGACACCATGTAAAGCTTAAGAGGCCAAGGCTCATCCCTTGTGGGCAGGGTGAAGTGCACGCTAACCATTCCCACCCTAGTCAGCTCCACAGTGCTCTGCTCCAGGCCTGAGGTGAGCTTTAGGGTTTCAGGAAGAACTTTGAGTGTTTCCCTGGTCTTGGCTACAGCCAACGCAGTCTTGGAGCCATTGTAGCACCCAAGGCTGTCTGTAGTCTTGCTTTGGGCTGGTCCTAAAGGAATTTTGCAGGGTTGTGACAAAAGACCCTGAAAAACTGAGACCAAAGTCCCATGATTTTTCATGAGAACTGGTGATATGTGTAGCTTTTACTGGAATTTTTTTCTATTCTATGGCTTTTTAAAAAGTTATTAGGATATATTCATTATATAGGAGGGGATTCATAATGTGAATTCTAGTTAGGCTTATATTGTACATTAGGTACATTGCCCCTTCCTCTGTCCCCCCAAACCCCTCCCTGCCCCACTTAAAACAATTGCAAGATGTTTCTTTATTCTATTTCATATAGATATGTGAAGTCCTTCAACCATATATACTTAACTTAATCTTCATTCACCCCACACACACTAACACCCTTCCCCCCAACACACTGTACCTATTTTATGGTGCTGTTTTGTTACTAATATTTGGTCTGATATTCAAAGGCATTTCTCAATGTATCCCTACTGTGGGTTTACTTTACTTTGGTCCATTCAACCCCTTCCCTTACTCCACCTTATCTCTTTACCTCCCATCCTCCATTTTTCAACAGCTTTCAATACACATCCTTTTATTTTCTACATTCACAGATGTTATGTTTTACAATATTACCTGTGCTCTATCATTCTCTTTACCTTTCCTTCTTCCCCTGAGTTCCTTAGAGTTGTTCCACTATCTCAACATGTTCTACATATGAGTTTATATATGATTCATGCTATTTTATGTATGTGTTTATCTTTTGGATCTGTTTTCCACATATGAGAGGAAATATGTGATCTTCTAGGAAATAGTAGGAAATACTCTGGAACATATTTGTATAGGGAACAACTACATAAGTAGAACTCAAAAGGCTCGGCATCTAAGAGAAAGAATGAAAAATGGGACTGCGACAAACTAAAGGGCTTCTGCACAGCAAAAGAAACAGTCACTAGACTCAAGAGACAGCCCACAAATGGGAGAAAATCTTTGCCAGCTACTCATCAGCTAAGGGACTAATATCCAAAATATACAGGAACTCAAAAAACTCAACCCCTAAAGAATCAACAGCCCAATGATAAAATGGGCACATGAATTGAACAGGAATTTCTCAAAGGAAGAGGTATAAATGGCCAGTAAGTATGGGAAAAAGTGTTCAACTTCCCTGGTTATAAAAGAGATTCAAATCAAAACAACAGTTAGATTTCATATTACCCCAATTAGGGCAGTAACAACAACAAATGCTGGTTAGGATATGGCAAATAGAAACACACACTGCTGGTGGGAATGCAAGCTATCGTACCACTATGGAAAGCAGTATGGATATTCCTCAAAAATATCCATAGATAGAACTGCCACACGATCCACTGATACCACTCCTGGGCATCTACCCAAAGGAATGTAAGTCAGGATGCAATAGTCGCATCTGTATACTGATGTTCATAGCAGCACTGTTCACAATATCCAAGCTTTGGAAACAACCCAGCTGCCCGGAAACTGATGAATGGATCAAGAAAATGTGGTATACATACACAATGGAATTTTCTTTAGTCATAAGGAATAATGACATGTGGTTTAAAGGTAAATGGATACAATTGGAGGACATCATAGTAATTAAAGAAAGCCAGGCTCAGAAAGATAAAGGTCACATGTTTTCTCCCATAAGTGGAAGATAGATCCAAAACATAAACATATACACAAAAATATTCTATGGCTTTTGTGGAGAAGTTTTCAATCAGTTAGAATAAGATTTTAGGTGAGATGAGAAAAAAAGCTGGCCATAAAGCTTCCTAGACTAATGGAGGAAAAATGTAAGTTACCTGAAAAATTTAGTCTCATTGAAAAACAGCATGATGACTTAGTGCCATCTTTATAGGATGGAATGAAATTCTACAGGAAATTAAAGGTAGAGGATCCTTACCAGTGAGACACAAGGCAGAACCTCTCCAAACCAGAAGAAAAGATCATCCATGTAGTTGAAGATCTGGAGACCAATAAAAGGGTAGGCAGAGAGGCTAAAGAAAAAATGGAGAGAACCAATCATTATTATCCAAGGCAGATTATTTCCTCTGAGAAAAAAAGTTCATTTTAATTGATCAGTAGCCCAGGATGTTGAGAAACAACACAATTATTTTAGGAAAGTAAATGTCAGCAGGAGACAAAAATTAATTAAATGGAGTTGTAATTTGAGCTTTCTGAAGAAGATCCTTAATGCATTTGGTATTTCAAATGCAGCATATGGCAGACAGCACTTTCCTAAAAGCAAAGAAGTGGGCCTTTGTTTTGTTCCTCTTATCAGAGGTCCTTTGTTCCTAGTGGATCCCAGGAGTCAATTCTTGAGAAGGGGGCCTATTCCAAAAAACTTGTCTGGAGCCTCTCAAGATCATTTTCCACCAAGGAATGTGTTGTTAATGGATCCAAGGAGCAAGTTCATGAAAAGATGGTCTCCTTAACCTTTGCCTCCTCCAAGAAACATGTCTGGAGATTCTGGAGATCATTTTCCACCAAGGGACTTCTCTAATCCACGACATCCTCCATTCTCAATGAGAAATGTCTACTCACTGATGAGTTTCCTGACTTATCTTTCCCTAAAAGCTCAATGCTTCCCCACCCCCACTGTATGCACATCCTGGAAATAGAAGTGAATTTTCTTCAAAGTTGATTATGCCTTCAAATGATCCTGCTACTGAACCACAAGAAGAAACCTGCAATGTTTTGATCAAAGAGATCAAAATACTTGTCTCATGTTTTCAGTTTAAATTACTGATGTTGCACTTAGCCATGATTCTTTAAGATAGATTGAAACTTAATAGTATTATAATTCTCAGTACAGTATTTCAGAAGCAGATGGTTTAATTATGTGTCTTATTATTTCACTTACATTTTATTTTATTTAGATAGCATATTTTGTTTTCATTTTATTCTAGATAGCATAAATATTTTAATTTTATTTTTAATCCACTATTACATAAATAAAAATTGGAGTTTTACAGATATAATCTTGCAGCAGGGTTATTTACCAAAAAATGTATTTACTATAATTGTAAACCAAAATGAAAATAACATCTCTTTTCAAAGTACTTTTGACTTCTCTCTGATTTTCACTTTAAATTACTGCTGTTATTTAGTTGTTATGCTGCACATGAAATTGAATCTTAATAGAATTATAATTCTCAGGATAGTATTTTGCAAATAGATAATTTAAATATGAGTTTATTTTATTTCAATAGTATGTTATATTTTCATTTTATTCTAGATAATACAGCTATTTTAATTTGCTTATTTAATCCACTATTACATAAACAATAATTTCAATCTTGCAGTGGGGATATTTTAAACTCCAAAGGCTGTGTCTCTATGCCAAGAAATGTATTTACTCTAATTGTAAACCAATGTGGAAGTAATTTTATGTTTACATAAGCATATTATTTTTAAAAGTCAAAAGAAATAATAGCAAATAACTTTCTTAACCTAGAGAAAACTGTAAGTATCCAGAAATAGGAAAGTCACATATCTCTGAATAAACATTATCCAAATAAGAATATAATTATCACACTTGCAAAGGAAAACAATGTCTCTTGAGCAGTCCCTTTGAAGAAATGTAAAACTATATTTTGTGTTTGATCTGAAGTACATACTATTTTTGTTTCCATGGTAGTCACATGTACATGGCTAATCTGTGTACTGTGTCTTCCGTGCATTTTCTCTTGCAATCATAAGAAACCCCAATAAGAGATAGTACTATTTCAACTTGTTTCAGCCATAAAGGGGTTAAAAGGCCTAATTTTATCCAACTACTAACTGGTGTCATATTGGTTCAGCCTCAAGAAGCTCAACCATTAAATCTGCACTTTGCTCTGAAAGAGAATTGTGTAGAGTTAAAGATCAGGACACAAATGCTGCTACCAGTTCCCCAGTTTTTGAAATGTGCATTTTCAGGTGAGTTGTTTTACTTTCTAGACTTCAGATTTCTACTTGTTAATGTGACATACACAGAGATTTTGTAACCAGGCCCCTAAGAATGAGGATTCCTCCAGGAAATACCATGCTGGGGGTGAAGGTGGACATCTCCACAAGCTCCATGCGAGGAGATAGATGCTACTGGAGAGATCATCTTGCCGTGTATATTTCTTGGTTTTTGTTTCATCTTTTCTATAACCCATGACACTGCTATAAGCAATATAGAAACAGACTATTTCTTTTTACAAGTTTTTTCCTCAAAACTGTAAACAAATTCATTTCCCCTTTTTCAATGCATTATGTCATTCCTCTTAATGCAAGTGAGTATTCTGCAGAGCCAGACCTATGCTCAAGGGTTCCAGTCAGGATTTCATTCAAAAATATGAATGAAATTCATTCAGTAAATGAAATGTCTAATATTGTCATTTTAGTAATGATCATTATTATATTATCACTTATCATTCTAAGATCATTTTGTTATGAGTCAGAATGAGATACAACCACCCAAGAAAGATATTAAGGGAGAGTCTTTATTAGCCAGCTGGTGACTGCTCTGACCAACAGGTCGCTGGTACTCAGAGCAGCCCCATTCTAACTTTTAGCAGGGTTTATAAAGGCAAAAAACCACGTCCTGTTTGACAATCATTGCGAAGCAAGGTAGTCCAGGTACAGAAGTGAAACAATGGCTATTAGTTGACAACCATTGCGAAGCAAGCTAGCCTAGGTACAGAAGTGAAGCAATGGCTGTTAGCTATAAGCATGGTGAACACAATCAACACAACCATTTATCTCGTGTCCCACTTTGGTTCCTTCTGTTTTCATTGTTTCTATGGGAACCAGACCTCTTATGAACCCCATTCAGCTTTGAAGCTAAAATGGCACCTGATCCTGATTAATGGCTTTCATCTGCTAAGTCTTTTAACCATTTCAATTTAAAAATGTCATTAGTAGAAAATAATTTATTCATCAATTTTCTTTTACTTTTTTGATTTATGATTTTCTCATGTATAATAGTTGTACAGGGAGATACATTGTGATATTAACATATGCATTTAAAATATATCTTAGTTGGATTTACCATCTCCATCTTTCTCTGTCTTACCTACTTCTCCCTTTCAAAAAAAATTTCAACAAGTTTCATTCTTCTATTTTCATGTATGGATACCAAATACAACCACCATATATATCTTCACTCCCCATTTCCTTGTGCCCACCCCCTCCAACTGGTCCCCACCTATGGAAAATATTTATTTTTCCCTTCTGCCCTTCATTTTTTAAATTAAGTGTGTATTGATAGTCCAAGAGGTTTTCACCTTAGTACCTCAGGTCTGTATATATTGTTCTTTTGTCAAATTAACCACTCTGCTCCATTACTTACTCGTTCTCTATTGCCATGCTCCCCTAATATTCAAGAGCTTACTCTACAGTGCAATACTTTTTATTCATAAGTCGATGGATTGTTTCATATTTTTCATTCTCTAGTATTTTCTTTTATATGGTTGAATAAAACTTCACTGTATGTATATACTACATTTTCTTAGTCCATTCATCAATTGTGTGGCATCTGGGCTGCTTCCAAAGCTTGGTTATTGGAAATAGTGCAGCAATTAGCATGGGTGTGCAAGTGGCTCTATTGTATCCTGGAGGACATTCTTTCACAAATAGCTCTATTTTTATGTTTCTTAGGGACCTCCATATTGCTTTCCATAGTGGTTGCACTAATTTACATTCTCAACCACAGTATAGAGATATTTCTTTTCCCCCACACCCTTACCAGCATGTGTTGTTGTTTGTGTTATTGATGATAGCCATTCTGACTGGGGTAAGATGGAATCTCAGTGGACTTTTCATTTGTATTTCCTTTATGGCCAAAAATGCTCAGCATTCCTTCATATGATTATTGGTCATTTGTACTCCTTCTTTTGAGAATTGTCTGTTCTGTTCATTTGAGCATTTATTCAGTGGGTTGTTCATTCTTTGAGAGATTAGTTTTTTGAGCTTCTTGTATATTCTGCTTATTAATTGCTTGTCAGATGCATAGCTGGCAAAGATTTTCTCCCATTCTGTAGGCTATCCTTTCAGCCTGGTGACTTTCCTTTGCTGTGCAGAAACTTTTTAGTTTTGCGTAGACCATTTTTCAGTACTTTCTCTTGCAAAATTGCTGAGCTATTGAAGTTTCATTCATGAAGTTATTACCTATGCCCATGTGGGCCAATATGTTTATGTTTCCTGGATTGGTTTCACTGGTTTAGATATTATATTGAGATCTTTTATCTCAATATAATATTATTATATATTATATGTTATAATATATAATAAATTGTATTATAATTTTTACATTTATTTACATGTGTATTGTTTGTGCCCTCCCCTAATTTTGAATTGATGCTAGTACTAGATGAACAACTGGGATCTAGCTTCATTCTTCTAAAGGTGGAAATCCAGTTTTCCCAGCAGTTTGTTGAAGAGGTTGTGTTTTCTCCAGAACATATTTTAGGAATCTTTGTTGAAAATAACGTGGTTGTACTTGTGTGTGTTTGTGTCAGGTTCTTCTGTTCTGTTCCACTTGTCTTCATGTCTATTTCTCTGCCAGTACCATGCTGTTTTTAATGCTATGGTTCTGTAGTATAGTTTGAGGTCAGTTATTGCTCCCATGCTCATGGGTTGGCAGAATTAATATTGTGAAATTTCTATACTTCTGAAAGAAATGTACATGTTCAATGCAATCCCTATCAAAATTCCAATGAACTTCTTCACTGATACAGAAAAGTCAATCTTCAAGTTCATATTGAAGCACAAAAGACCTCCACAAGCCAAAATAATCCTGAGCCCAAAGAGCAATGCTGGAGTTATTATCAATTTAAAATGAAAAGAGAACTTTGAAAATCATATCTAAAGTATCTTAGCATCTGAATATTATGTTGGAAATCTGTTTTTGTTTTTGTGTAGTTCTTTTGGCAGCAATGAGATTTGAACTCAGGGTCTTGCATTTGTTATGTATGTTTCTGCCACTTGAGCTACACTTTCAGCCCTTTTTGCTTTAGGCATTTTCTAATAGTCTTGCCTTTATATCCATGTCAGCCCCATTCTGCTCCTATTTACACTTTCCACCTAGCTTGGATGATGGTACACTCCACTAAGGCTTCTTTTTTCAATTGGTTGTGAAGTGGTCTCACAAAGTTTTTGCCTGGCCTGGCATTCAAGCATGGCTCCTGATCTGCCTCCCTAGTAGGAGGGATTATAGGTGTGAGCCATCATGATCAGCTCAAATTTATTAACATTAAAATAAAATAAATTGAAAGATATGGATGACAATATAACTTCTCTGATTTCTTCCTTATTCCTGTTATTTCTAAATTCAGAGAATTATGAGAATGGCAGAGGATATTTTCTTCCTCTGCATCATTTCTTTCATATCCCTCTTCAGACTGACAAAAGAGCAGCATAGAGTCTTCCACCATTTTTGTGTTATAAAAAACTACAAAAGAGAACTTATCTGAAAAATAAATAAGAAAAAAGGACTAGAGCCATGACTGAAGTGGTAGAGCACCTGCTTAGGGCCCTGAATTTAAATCCCAGTACTGACAAAAAAAGAAAAAAAAAGGAAAGAAATTTGGCATCAAAATAAAGAAATGCTATCCTTTCAGCATTTATTTTTACTATTATTTTTATAAGCATATATTCATAGCACAAGAGTTTGAATCATGATATTGCTATATGTGTATGTAATTCCCTAGATCAAATTCACCCCTTCTGTTATTCTTTCTTTTTAATTTTATTATTGAATTTTCATACATTAATAATACATCAATACAACATACATTAATAATATCATTGTGATAATTCCATACATGTATATAGTGTACTTTGGAAAAATTTACCTCCTTCATTAATTTTCCATTCCCTCCCTCCCTCGCCCTTTTTCAAAAAGTGTTTGGTGATTTCATTATGCTGTCTTCATAGGTGCTTCAATCTTCTTTACCCTTCAGTTTTCTTTCCTTTCTCCCTCCCCACTCCCACTGACTCTCCTTAAACCTTTCACTATGTACATTAATGTCCAATTATCAACTTCATTAACATTATTTTAGGTCTCAGTTCTACAAATAAAATAAAATGAGAATATATAATATTTGGTATTTTGAGCTCACCATATCTCATTCAGCATGATGATTCATCCATTGTCTTGCAAAGGACAGAATTTCATTTTTCTTTATGGCTGACTAATAATCCCTAGTATATACACCATATTTTCTTTATCTATATGTCATTTGTTGGGCACCTCAGCTATTTCCACAATTAGGCTATTGTGAAGAGAGCTGCAATAAACATGAGTATGCAGGTGTCCCTCTTGTATCTTAATTTGTGGGGTGGGTAGTCATAAGGTCAGTCTTCTTTTTGTGGCACTGGGGTTTGAACTCAGGCTTTTGCACTTGGTATGTAGGCATTCTACCACTTGAACCACACCTCCATCCTATTTTTAGTGTTTTAAAGAATGTCCACACTGATTTCCATAGTGGTTGTACTAGTTTATATTCCCACCTACTGTGTAGAAGAGTTCCTTTTTCCAGGAATCCTCAACAGCATTTGCTGGTGTTTGTTTTCTTAGTGACAGCCATTCTGACTAGGATAAGATGGGCTCTCAGTGTCATTTTGATTTGCACTGACATTATGTCTAAGGATATTAAATATTTCTTCACGTATTTTTGTCCATTTGTAGTTCTATGAGAAGAGGTCAATGAATTTGCTCATTTATTTATTGGTTTTCTTTGTTTTGTACTTAGTTTTAAAAAAATCTTTACATACTCTATTATTAATCATGTATGCAATGAATAGCTGAGAAAGATTTTCTACCATTCTGTAGGATATCTCTTCATTCTAGTAGTTTTTTCCTTTCCTGCACAGAAGCTTTTGAATTTGATGTAATCCCATTTCTCAATTCTTGTTCTTCTTTTCTGAGCAACTGGGGTACCATTCATGAAGATCTATTTTTTCCTATATCTTCAAGTGTTTTCCTGTTATAGTTTCAAATTTGAAGTCCTACATTTAGATCTTTAATTCATTTTAGTCTGAAAGATAGTGGTATAGTTTCATTCTTTTGAATATGAATATCCAGTTTTCCTAACAGCATTTGTTGAAGAAGCTCTTTTCTCCAATATATGTCCTGGAACATTTGTTTAAAATCAGATGGTTGTAGGTGTGTGGAGTTATTTTGGTGTCTTTAATTCTATTCCATTGGTCTATGTACCTGTTTTTGTTCCAGTACCATGCTGTTTTTGTTAATATGTCTCCATACCATACTTAAAAATCAGGTATTATGATACAACCAGAATTTCTGTTTGCTCAGGATTTCTATGGATATTTGACATCTTTTGTAATTTAGTATGAATTTTAACAATGATCTTGCTATTTTTGTGAAAATTTATATCAGAATTTGGATGAGGGTTTCATTGAATCTGTAGATTACTTTTGGTAGTAACCTATTTCACAATGTTGATTCTGCCAAATCAAGAACATGGGAAAACTATGATCTAGTTTCCTCTTCAATTTCTTTCTTCAAGGAAGAAAGTTGTCCTTGTAGAGACTTTTGACTTGCTTATTTAGTTGCATTCTTACGTATTTAACTTTTGCTGCTATTGTGAATGGGATCATTTTCCTGATTTCGTTCTTAACCTATTCAATGTTGGTATATAGAAAAGCTACTGAAATATGTATGTTGATTTTATATCCTTCTATTTTGCCAAAAGTTGGTCATCTCTAAAAGTTTTCAGGTAGAATTTTTAGGGTCTTTTAAGTAGAGGATCATATCATCTGCAAGTGTCTTCCCCTTTCCTAGTTACATCCCTTTTATTTCTTTTGCTTTTGTCATTATTCTGGATAAGAATTCAAGCTCTATATAGAATAAGAGTGGACACTCTACTCTCATGCTTAACTTTAGAGCAAGTAGTTCCTGTTTTTTCCCTTTTAGTATGAGATTGGATATAGGTATATTGTATATAGCTTTTATTATTCTGAGGTACATTCCTTTGATTCCTAATTTCATCAGGGCTTTTATCATGAAGAGATGATGAATTTTGTCAAAGGCTTTTTCTGCCTTTGAAATGATTGTATGATTTTTGTCCTTTATTCTGATTATTTACTGTATTAGAGTATTGATTTATGTATGTTACACCATCCTTGTATCCTGGAATTCAACCAACTTAATCATGGTGAACAAACTTTGTAATGTGTTGCTGAATGCTGTTTGCAAGTATTTTACTTAGAATTTTTGTATGTATAAAAGAAACTGGCCTACTATTTTCTTTTTTATCTTCTCCTTTTCTGGTTTTGATATGAGGGTCATACTGACTTTATAGGATGAGTTTGGTAATATTTCCTCATTTTGGTTTAATTTTGGTGGGCCATGTACATCTAGCAATGTATCTATTTCTTCCAGATTTTCACATTCTAATAATGTCAAATGAAAATGCTTTCAAAATATACTCTAATGATACTCTGAATTCCACTGACATTTGTTTTGATATTCCCTTTCTCATCTCTAATTTTTTGTATTTGAATTTTTCTCCTCTTTCTTTTGGTTAATTTTTGTAAGGGTTTATCAATCTTGCTTGTGTTTTAAAAGATTCTTTGTTTCTTTGATTATTTCTATTATTATTTTAGTTCCAATCCTTAATTTCTGCCTTGTTCTTTCAATCTATAGCTTTTGTGGTGGATTGTTCATATTTTTCTAAGAGCTTGAGGTAAGTAATTAGGTTATTTATTTTCAGATCTCTCTGAAAAATTTAATGTAGGCACTTGTAGCCTCCTTCTTTTGTCACTACCTTTGTAGTGTCCCAAAGGTTCTGTAAAGTTCTATTTCCACTTCCATTTTATTCTAGAATTTTTTAAAATTTCTCTCCATACTTCTTTAATACATATTGATCATTCAAATTGTTCAGTCTCCATGTATTTGAATATTTTCTGTAGTTTCCATTGTTTTTGATTTCTACCTTCATTTCATTGCATTCTCATAAAATACAGGAAGTGTTTCAATTTTCTTCTGTATGTTAAACTTGCTTTTTGTCTAAAATAATACCTATTTTGGAAAATGGCCTCTGGGCTTTTGAAAGACTGTATACCCTGTGACTGTTGGGCAGAATATGTCTTAAGTCCCTTGGAAATATAGTATTGCTTATTTTCTGAAGGTTCTTTGCTGATTTTCTGTTGGATGACCTACTTATTTGTGAGAGTGGGGTATTGAAGTAACACTGTTGTTGTGCTGGGGTCTATCTATGCTTTTGTTTGCAATAGTCTTTGTTTTATAAGAATGGGTGTGCTGACTGAGAGCATATATGCTTATAATTTTTAAATCCTCTATTAATTGTTCCCTTTATCAGTATGAGTTGAATTTTTTTGTCTCTAATGACTAATTTTGGTTTGAATTCTGCTTTGCTAGAAGTGAGTTTAGCTACTCTTGCTTGAATTCTGGCTCCATTTTCTTGGAATATCTTTTTCTATTTTCCTGGAGATACTTTTTCCATCCTTTCTTTTTAAGCCTGTATTTTTCTTTGGCAGTGAGGTATATTTCCTATATGCGACAAGTAGTTGGGTCTTGCTTCTGAATCCAGTCTACCAATCTGTGTCTTATAATTGTAGAATTGAGACCATTAACATTTAGAGGTATTACTGAAAGGTATGTAGAATTTCCTGCCATATTTTCATTTATATGGTGTTTGATTCTTCTGTAGTCCTCATTTGGTTATCTCCTCATGTAGTAAGATTTATTCTTTCCTCTGTTTTCATGATTGCATTTGTCTTCCTCTTCTGTATGTAGGATAACTTTCTTTAAGTGTCTTCTCCAGTGCTGCTTTAGTGGTCATGAATTCCTTTGATTTTTATTTTCATTAAAGGAGTTTATTTCTCATTTAATTAAGGAATTCTTTGCTAGGTAAACATTTTCTTTCAGGACTTAAAATACACCATTCCATGGCCTCCTTAATTTTAATGTTTCAGATTAGAAATCTGTTATTCTGGTGGATTTCTTTATGTATGACGTGGCATTTCTGTCTTGCAGATTTCAATTTTCTTTCCGTGTTATGTATATCTCATGTTTTAACTATGATATATCTTGAAGTGATTTTCTGGTCTGGTTTGCTTGATGACCTAAAACCTTCTTCTCCCTGGATGTCATCTTTTTCTCAAGATTTAGAGTTTTCTGTTATTATTCCATTCAATGTGTTTTCTGTGTCATTAACTTGCACTTGTTCTCCCTCTCATGTTCTCAAGATTTGTAGGTTAATGATATCCCAGAGGTCTTGAATGTCCTTTTCATACTTTTAAATTTATTTTTCTTTATTTGTATGTTCTAATATGTGTACTTTGTATTCAAGCCCTAAAGTTCTGTCTTCTTGATCCAGTCCATGAGCAAGGCTTTCAACTGAGTTTTTATTTATTTATGTAATTAATTATTTGTGGTACTGGTGTTTTGATTCAGGTCTTTGCACTTGCAAAGCAGATACTCTACTGCTTGTGCCACATTCCAGTCCTTAACTGAGTTTTTTGCTTGACTTATTGAGCTTTTCATTTCCAGAATTTCAATTTGTTTTTTCCATGACTTCCATATCTTTACAGAATTCCTGTTTCATATCTTATATCATCTTCTTATATAACTTAGCTGTTGGTTTATATCCTCTTGTAATTGATCCAGGTATTCATATCCTCTGTAATTTTATCAATCATTGCTATAATCATTATTTTGAGTTCTTTGACATTTCATCCATTTCTCAACATTACAGTTTGTTACTGTGGAGTTGATATGTTTTGGAAGAGTCATGTTGCCTTGTTCATTCATGGTTCTTGTGTTTATGTATTTGTTTCTGTCCATCTAAGGCAGAGTGGTTGGTTTAAAATTTTAATCACCTGTAGTGTTCATCTGAAGTGTTCTCAGTGTTCAGGCAGGACTCTGTATCAGCAGTGTTATGGTGTAGCTTGTTACCATTAGACTGGAGACATATCTTAGTAAGTATGGCTCTCTCACTACCACTCACAACAAAGAAGGATTGTGGTAAAGACAATTGGAAACATTAACTACATTTCCAATGTACTTACAGGGGAAAGAATATAGGGCTCTCATAATGTAAACTAGAAGCTTACAGATTATTAAAGTTATAAATATTATGAATGAAGTTGGATAAAAAGATCTAGGAGGATTTCTCAAGTGTCCTGATAGAATCCCATTACTGCCAAAAAAAGATCATCAGGAGAGGAAGAAAGATTGTGAAAGATAGACAAAAAGAGGTAAAATATAGAGGATGAATGTACACCAATAATGTGTAACTGTCTAATTATTGTACTGAAATACACTGCAGTGAGGGAAAGAGAAAAGCACAAAAAATAAAAATAGTGAAGAAAATAAAAAACAAAATCAGTACTTCTTCCTTGCTGAGAATTATGGTGTGTAGCATTGTCAGAGGAGAAGGTGTTTTCCTTCACTATGTGTTTCTCAGAGTTGAGTCTGTGGCTGTCCTGATGTGCTCACCCCTATCTCCCTTCTGTAAATGGTGTAGCCAGTAATTCCCCTCTGGGACAGCCTGAATATGATTGGTGCTTGTTGACTAAAGATCTATGTCTAGTGCATATGTAACTTTTATTTTTATTGACACATAATAATAATATATATTTACAGTTAAAATGCAGTGATTCAACTCATGAGTACATTTCATAATGATCAAATCAATGAAGTAACATATTCATCACCTTATACTTTTAATGCTTTTTATGATGAGTATATTCAAAATCCTCTTTTGTATATATTTTAAGATATAAAATGCATTGTCATTACTTGTGTTCTTCCTAATGAGTAATTGAAACTAGAAATTCTACTTACCTGTTAATTATATTATTTTACTAAACACTCTACATCTGCTTCTACTCTCCCAATGTCCTGGTAACTACTATTATAATCTTAGCTTCTATAAGATGAGCCATTTTATTTTTCATATTAAGTAAGAACAAGTGATATTCTCTTTTTTGTGCCTGGCTTGTTTCACTTAATATAATGACCCAAGTTGTCTCAAGTTACAGGACTTCATCCTTTTTATAGCTTGATGCTATTCCATTGTTTTAATGTGTGTGTGTGTGTGTGTGTGTGTGTGTGTGTGTGTGTGTGTGTGTGTGATTTTCTTTATCCATTCACCCACTGATGGACATTTGGTTTCACTCTCTATCTTGGCTTTGGTAACAGTGCTCTATAAACATAGAAATGCAGAAGTCTCTTCATCATACCAATTATTTTCTTAAAATGTTCATAAATGTCCCAAACAATCTAGAGATTCAATGTTATCCCTATCAAAATTTCAATTTCATTCTTTACCCAAGTAGAAAAAATCCTAAAATTTGTATGGAGCCACAAAAACTCTGAATGGCCAAAGCAATCCTAAACAAAAATATAATAAAGCTATATGTATTTATCTCTCTCTCTCTCTCTCTCTCTCTCTCTCTCTATATATATATATATATATATATATATATATATACATATATACACACATTAAGTTAACATAACTAAAAAAAAACATGCTACTGATAAACACACAGACATTAGTGGAATACAATAGAGAGCCTAGACATAAATACTCATTGGAAGACAACTGATTTTTACCAAGGTGCCAACAATACACAAAGGGAAAAGGATAATGGATATCACATACAAAGAATGATACTGGGCTGTGATGTCTCACCTTACCAAAAAATAACACAAAATGGATTAAAGACTTAAGTGTAAGACTATGAGTCATAAAACTATTATCAAAAAACAGGGGAAATGCCTGAGAAAATAATTTTTTGAGTGTGGCCCTCAAAACACAAGAGAAAGTAATTAAAAGTTACAAGTAAGATTATATCCTACTAAAAAGACTTTGATCACACCATATTACTAATAAAAAATGATTTTGCACAGCAAAGAAAACAATCAACATCACAGAGGCAAACTATAGAACTTTATATTTATTAATAAATGTGTATTCAGTTATATAACTTTATTCATATTATTGTAATATCTATAACCTGTACATCTGACCAGGAGTTCATATCACAAATACAAAAGAAACTATATAATCCAATAGATAACAAAAACAAATAACCCTGCTAGCAAATGGACTAAAGATTTGAGTCAACATTTCTCAGTAGAAGACCTCCTGTGGGTTTGACCCTGAGAAACAACTTAACTTTGCTAAGATACATCTAACAACTGGAGACTAAAATAATCCCAGTTTCATGAATCTGTGTAGTAAATACTGCCAATAAATTCTGAAGCACATTAGAAATCATTCAATATTTCCTCAATAAAAATTTTATTAATACTAGAAAGAAATAGAGGCTATTCAAAATGGATAGGAAGTTCTGGGGGAGTGGTTCATGTGATAAAATGCTTGGCTAGCAAGTGCAAGGCCTGACTTCAAATCCCAAACTATCAAAAAGTATAAAAGGAGGAGGAGTAAGAGGAAGAAGAGGAGGAGAAGGAGGAGAAGTAAAATTTCCTCTGCTTTCAGATGACAATACCTTTTTGTTTTGGTGGTCCTTGGGTTTGAACTCAGGTCCTCATGCTTCCTAGGCAGATTCTCTACTACTTGAACCATTCCACCAGCCCTACAATATCTTTTACATAAAAACATTAAAAAACTCAACAACCACCACAATAAACTATTATAACTGATAAACTATTTCAGGAAAGTTTCAGGACACAAGCTCAGCATATGAAAAATAATCATTGCTTCATACAATTATCATAAATTAGTTGTAATAAGAATGAAAAATGTCCCATTTACAACAGAAAAAGAATGTAACCCAGGAATAAATTTATCCAGGAAAATGAAAGATACTTAAAATGAAAACAATAAAACCTTGATGACCAAAATTGAAGAAGTCACAAATAAATGGAAAGACAGCCCATGTAATGTACCATGGTGAGTACATTGGTAAAATGTACTTACCAATAAAGCAATTACACAATTCAATGAAGTTACTACCAAGGACATCTTCATATAAACAAACAAAAAAAAACCATTCTAACATTTGTTTGGAATCCTCAAATACTCCAAATGCCCAAAAATATCTAAGGCAAAAAGAAAGCTGGTGGCATAACACCGCCTGGTGTCAAAATGCACTACAAAGCTTTTGTAACAAAAACTACATGGTACTGGCATAAAAGCAAACACATGACCAATGGAATAGAGTGCAAAGCCCAGAAATCTGTGCATCTGTATCTAACTGATTGTTGACTAAAGTACCAAAAATACACATTGGGCAATGGACTGTCTCTTCAATAGATTGTATTGGGAGAACTGTGTGTTCATATGTAGAAGAATGAAAGCAGACCCTGTTACCTCAATGTATGCTGAAAAAAAAATCACAAAAACCCAAGACACGAAAGTAGTGTAAGATAACAGAAAATATTTCATGCCATTAAACAGAACAATGAGTATAGTATAGGACCTCAAAACCACAGGGAACAAAAGCAAGAAATGGAAAGGTGTTGGCTCAGTGGCAATGGCTCACTTCTTAATATGTCTACTCAGGAGGCAAGGATCAAGAGCATCAAAGTTCAAGGTCAGTCCAGGAAATTAGTTTGGAGACCCTATCTCAAAAATACTCAATACAAAATGGGCTGATGGAGTGATTCAAATGGTAGAGCACCTGCCTAGTAAGCACGATCCTGAGTTCAAAACCCATGACCATGAAAAAAAAAGATATTAAGACAAACTTAAAAAGTTATATACAGCAAGCTACAGTCTACAAAATGAGGAGACAAACTGGAGAATTGGATGAAGCACTTGAAAACTATCTGTTTGATAATGAAGAGTTAATATCCAGAATGATGAAGGAATTCATCTCATCAGCATACAAACACATAAGACAGATAAAAGTAAGCAAAAACAGTGCTGATGCATAGCTCAAGTGGCTGAGTACCTGCCTAGTAATTGTTAGGCACTGAGTTCAAACCCCAATTTTGCAAAAATACATGTACAAACACCTTAAATTGACCTTTCTGACAAGAAGACAAACAAATGACCAGCAAGTGTATGAAAAAATCTGCACTGTTTGTTGTCATCAGAGAAAAGTAAAAAAGGCACACTAGGATATCACCACACCCCAGTTAGACTGGCCATTATCTAACAGACCAAAGAAAAAACGATGAGAAGGACACAGAAAAAGTGTAACTTTTATATACCGTAGTTGGTAATGTAAATTAGTACAACTATTCTTTAAAAGTATATTTTTACAAATTAAAGATTATGATCCAGTAATACCACAACTGGATATATATGTATATGACTTGGATAATTTTTACCCCTCCAATGTCCTCTATACCCTCTGGTTAGTTTCCTACCCACAAACAATTCCCTTTGATAACCATGTGATATTATTTTTATTTTTAAATTTAAAATTAGTATTTTATTTATACTCATGTATGAAAAATGGCTATACCATCTTCTTTACATATATATTGATATTGGAAACAGAATTTGGTATCAAGTCATGTAAATTTCATAAAGAACACACAATCCTTAAAACACTGATTAGTTACAGAAAACAAAGAAGGAAGAAAAGCCACAAGTTAAAGATTTATTTTCATTAAACAGCAGTACATTCTGAAAAGAATCCATTAGTAATATTCATGTAGACTGCAAAATAATATAAACAAAAGAAATTGAGTGATTGTACTTATTTTATTGCTTTTACTAAATCATTTGACCTTCCTCACACTCAGTGCAAAGAAATAAAATATAATCAGGGGAAATTTATGTCCTCATTATTAATCACAGTAAAGAAATTATGTGCTGCATACTTGCAGGCTTGGAATTACTGTACAACAGGGAGCACTAAGTGGATCATTGTACCATTTTGATTCTGAACCATTGAACAGAATCCCAGTCATACCTGATGACTGTAGCAACGCCATGGGAGCTGTGATAAACCTGACCATTTTTGTGGTATTTCCAGATCTTGTCAAACAAGAAAAGACTATAACACAGTAAGTGTAACTATATGTGTATAAATTGCACCTATAATTTTTCTTCTGGGTCAGTCCTGGAGTTTGAACTCAGGGGCTCACACTTGCTAAGCAGGCACTCTACCATTTGAGCCCTTCTACTAGCCATGGTTGTGTTGAGTATTTTTGAGATAGGACCTTATGAACTGTTTACCTGGACTGATTCGAATCATGGTCCTACTGATCTCTGCCTCCTGAGTAGCTAGGATTACAGGGGTGAGACACCAGTGCCCAGTGGTTTGTTTCTTAATATTGGTAGAAAAGGGGGCCCTTACTTAAGTACATAGATAAAAGTGTTATTGTTGTCTTAAGATGGCTATATTAATATTGTATTGTTATAATGAAGAGAAGGTATGCATGAAAGCCACTAGTAGATCAAGGAACTTCCAAAATTTCTATCAGTTCTTCAAATAATGGAACAAGTTCTTTTTCCAGGCTGACAATCATTCCACTGTTAGAATTACTGCTAGCTATGAAACTCATTAGCAGTGGTTAAAACATTGAACTGAACCATCTGGTGATATAGTAACAGGTGATGTCTGTAGGTTTTGAAAGTCCAAGTTGGCTCCTCTTAGTCTGTTGCAAGAGCAAAAGCAAATATGAAGGCTGGTCTCAAAACGTGCTCTACAGCAATATCACTGGCTACATTAATAACAGGCACTCCCTTTGTATCTGACACAGCAGTAGCATTGAGCCCTTCAACACTTGATAACTTTTAATGCAGGAATTGCATTAGGTCATCTGCCATGATGAACCCCTTTCTCTCACAGATTCAATCTTCCAAGCTTTGGTTTCTTGGCTGACAGAATATCTCTCTGCACTTCACTTACAACTTTAGATTCCTTTCACGGTATTATTACATATTAGTGAAACATTTGATACTTGTTTTTCTGAGTTTGGCTTACCTTGATCAAAATGATTTCCATTTCCATCCATTTTCCTGGAGTTGACATAATTTAATTCTTTTTTATATCTGAATAATACTTCCTTATGTATATATAAAGCACATTAATTTATTAATTTAAACAATTTAATTAGTGCATTTTAACTGTACAGGGGGTATCATTGAGACATCTCCACATATACTAACAATGTACCTTGGTAAGGTTCATCCTCACCATTTTCTTCCTTCAACCCCATCCTGCTCTATTAAGATGATTTCAAAAGGTTTCACTGTTCTATTTTCATGAAAGTATATAAAGTACATTGACCATATTCACCATCGTTTGTCCTCTCCACTCACCCCACTCCCACCAACACTAGTGCATACCTCCTAAAAGGAACTGTTTTGCATTCTGTCCTTCAATTTTTCAGTGTATATTCATTGTTCATAGGTGGTTTTCCCTGGTATTTCTCCTGTGAATGTACTGTACATTACTCAGATTAACCCCTTATCTTACTTTCCCTTACCTTCACAGCTCTCAGTGTGTTTTGCTATGCATCTCCCACACAGATGTATTTCAATATTAGTCACTCTCTGTAGTTCACTTTTCCTCTCCCTCCTCCTTCTAGTCCCCTCAAACAGTCCCACTATTGCAAACATGCTCTCCCTATATGCATATGTGATCATGATTGTATTTTTGTACATGTTTATCCTTTGTATCTATCTTCCACATTTGAACCTTGTCTCTCTGAACCTGAATTTGCTTAACATGAAGATATCTACGTACATCAATTTACCTGCAAATGTCATAATTTCATTCTTCTTTATGGCCAAATAATATTTCATTGTATATACAGCACATTTCCTTAATGCACTCATCAGTTTTAGGGCATCTGGGTTGTCTCCACAGCTTGGCTATGGTAAACAGAGCTTCAATAAACCTGGGTGTGCAAGTGTCTCTATTATATCATGGCCTACATTCCTGTAGATATATGTCATTCTTTGTATACTCTGGATATTAATCTTCTATCAAAAGTGTAGCTTGTAAAGACTTTGTCCCATTCTGTGGGTTGTCTCTTGATTTTGGTAATTGTTTTCTTTAATGCACAGAAGCTTTTTATTCCATTATTTTTGGCAGTACTGAGGTTTTAACTCAGGGCTTCAGGTCACACCTCAAGTCCTTTTTGTGCTGGTTATATTGGAGATAGTGTCTTGCTTTTTGCCCAGACTGGCCCAGATCACAGTCCTCCTACTCACACGTCACAACTCCAAGTTTTCTTTTGAAATTTGTTTCCTGTTTAGGTTTGATCTATACACAGGAAACTATAATACATTGACTGAAGTAGTGACAATTGTTGTTGGAATCAACAATATTCCAGGAAGGAGGTCTCAAAAACAGAGAACTCTGCCTGGCCCTTGGAGATAGAGTACATGATGTTTTTCAGTAAAAGCATTTTAGGACATATTAAGGTAGATACCAACATAAATTATTAGTAAAGCAAAGCAAAGCAAATATAAAATCATTGTATATGATCCAGACAGAGGCGTGGGCACATTTAGTAACAGGTGCTATGAGTGCTCTAACATCAAACATATTTATAGTGAAAAAGCAAGCTTGGCTCAAATTTACCCGAGGAAAGTGTTCCCTTTTGTCCTGATACATGGTATATTTAGTAACCTAAATATTGCTATTATATTCTTTTATCAATTGGGCCCAGAGACTTAAAAGGATGCTTCCTTTAAGATAGGTATCATCTTTATAAATATTTCTTGAGCCCTGAGACAATCATTTTCTCAGGTGATTTTTTTTTAGGATAAGTGTCTTTTTAAAGATATTTTTCCTCAGTTCTAAGATCACACTAATTATTTGGGTAAGCAGATAAGATTAGAGGGAAAGAACTGCTCGTTTTCACCTTTACTAAATGTTGCAGTTTGTTGAGTTGGGTATAAGTTTTCATACAAAGAAAATAATGTCTGTGTACTTTTATTCAAGGCATTTAATAATACAATGTTTATTTCTGAATTCCTGGATGCTGTTTCACATGGCTAATTTTTCTTGGACTATTCTGCCTCAACATGATACAAATAATGGAAAAATATTCCATGTTCATACACTGGAAGAATTGATATGTTAGAGTGTCATTTGATATGTTAAAGTGTCATATTACTTAAAGTGTTACATAAATTCACTGTGATCTCTGTAACAACCCCAAAGGCAATTTTCACAGAAATAGAAAAAATTCTGAAGTTGTATAGACTCACAGAAGATTTTGAATAGCTAAAGCAATCTTTCAAAAAAAATGAACAAAGATGGGAGATCTTCCTTCTTAATTTAAAGCTATATTTCAAGCTTACAATAATAAAATCTTTACATGCATAAAACAGACAAAAAAGTCAATAGAAGAGATTGAGAGCTTAGAAGCAAACCCATGCATCTAAGTTCAACTAATCATTGACAAAAGAACCGCAGCTCTAAAGTTGAGATGTGTGCCTTTCAATGTATTTATATCTGACCACATGAAGAAAGAAAAGAGCTAAGAAAGTTAAATGGGGGCAGGGAATGGATGGAATGTCAAAGAAATATGACTAGGCCAGGCACCATTGGCTCATGCCTGTAATCCTAGCTACTCAGGAGGCAGAGATTGGGAGGATTGTGGTTTGAGGCCAGCCTGGGCAAATATTTTGAAAAAACATGTCACAAAAAAGGACTGATGGAGTGGCTCAAGAAGTAAGGCCTTGAGTTAAAAGCCCCAGTACTGCAGACAGAAAGAAAGAAAGAAACAGGATTAGTATTTGTTGAATCTGAGTGTGACAGGTCTATTGCACTATTTATCTCCCTACATGGCCCTAAAGAGAAATATTTGTAGGGAAATTGTTTTGGTTTGGATACAAAGTATCCCCTCAAAATGCTCATGTATTGAATGCTTGGTTCCCATTGCAGCAATGTTCAGATATGGGACTTTTAGGAAGGGATTGAATCATGAGGCACTAATCTAATCAATGGATTGAGTCATTGGTAGACTTATAATCTGATGGCATTATTGAAAGGTGTTAGAAACTAGGAGGTGGGGCCTAATTAGAGGAATTCAGTCATTGTCCCTGTTCCCTTTTTATTTCTACTGCCCAGCTTCCTTGAGGTAAACTACATGCTCCCACTGCCAAGACGTTCTGCCTCACCTCAGGCAAAAGCAATGGGTCTAAGCAACCATGACTGAAGCTTCTGAAAATCAGGCATGGGAAGCAGCAGCTGGAAATTCACAGATGAGCATTGTACTATTAAATAACTTGATTAAAAGCACACAGATACTACATTCTTTGCTTTGAACTTCACAAGATACAACATTTTGTAAAAAGAAAAGAGAACAAAAGGAAAAATGAGCAGTTGTCTCCCTCTGACCTTGCAGACTTGCTTGTCTTCTCTGGGAACTGAGAAGACACCTATCCTGGAAAAACATGTAAAATGACTCCTTCTGGGAATAAAAAGTGTTTACAAAGGAAAACAGTTATTGCAAAGATGGACACTTGTTTTGAAGGAAAAAACTAATAGAACCCATCCTTTTTTTAAAGGATCTATGTCATAATGACCCAAATTTAATAAGTGGCCCAACCTTGAAATCCTTGGGTCAAATTGATAAACCAGTATAACAGCAAAAATGATTAAATATACCATGTATCCAGACCAAAGAAAGCACTCATCCTATGGTAAATGAGGGTCAAATACCCAACCTACATTTACACCATAAAAACTCTTGATGTTAGAGCTGTGTACTGTATTTCTATCTTTCCTTCCATTTGCTAATTTTACTAATACACATTCTTAGTGTTTACCTTGATGAGTCATAAAATGTTTTTGTGATATCACAAACTTAGTATGCAAAGGCCAGATAGAGACCTTCACCCTTTTGGAGACCTCCTCCCTGGCAAATGGATGGATCCAGGAACACATCCATAAGCCCATATCAATATTTTCTCGTTTTACATTATTTGCTGCTGGTATTTTGACACAGTGAGAGAAAGCTGACTAACACAGAAGGACTGTACCTCCTCTGTGGCATATAAAGAAGGGGCTCAGGACCTGCAAATCCCTGCGGTCAGGGGAGTCATAGTTCTCAAACCTGGAATATGACACTGAGATGTGCTTGAGGCTTAAAATAGACAAAGTTTTTAAGATATAGTCTGATATATGCATATACTTCATTAATAATTTTATATCAGTCACACATTATAATGACAATATTTTGAATATATCAGGTTGTATCACTTTCACATGTTCCTCTTAAGTTTTTAAATGTTTTAAACTAAAAAACTTAAACTTAGACTTGTGGTTCATGCTTTACTTGCACTGGGCATTGCTGTTTCATGGGAATTGCTACCCATTTCAAAACTCAAACTGCCTACTTACAAGACGAGACATCAGAAAAGTTATGAGAAATATTAAAATACTTGTTAAATATCTTCTTTCCATTTGTGAATAATATATACTCACACATATATAAAATTCATAAATTAATATATAAAGTTAAATGCAAATGCAAGTTGGGGAAACCAGGAGTTTGGGCCTAATAGGAGGAAGTGGGTCACTGGGGCAGGCTAGCCCCACCCATGGGAAGGAAGCCTTGCCTTAAAACAGCTGGGTGGAGAACTAGCAATTCTGTCCTGAGTCAGCCATGGTGATACTATCCACTGTCTTTCATGGATGTGGGGGCAGAGCCTAAGATCCTGTCCAATCAGGGGCAATGGGGTGAGAACTGTGCAAATAAGCACTCGATCAGAGAGAAGGGATCTTTGTTTATGCAGCCTGCCATGTTGGGATCTCAATCCAAAAGGCCAATACTCTATCACCCATGGACCTGCCTGGGCTGGGACAGCCCCAGCAAGGTTCTGGACACTCTGAAACCAGAAAGGGTGAGTGTGCAGCTGCATCCTGAGACCCAGGCTGGCTATTGGGAACCATGACCAGATCTCCCTTCATTATGCTCCAGTCTTCAGTCCGAGTACCCTGCTGAGGCAACTGGGCTGTTGGTGCCTGGGTCCAGCTGGCAGTGGGATAGGGGCTTGGTTGGCTCCCTGGACGTCCTGTCCCATCCCTAGGGCATCCTGTCAGGGACCTCCTTGGCAACTTTAGTTCACTGAAGCCCTCACTTCACTGAAGGCGGCTGGGCCCTTAGTCCCTGCCAGCCTTGTGTTGGGGACCTCAGGCATCCTCTCCTGTCCCCACTGGAGCATTCCTTGTGAAGTTCCAGTTCTGCTGCTCCTAGTCTTCCCAAATGGCATGGTGACCAGCAAGAGAGTAATCAGTAGAGAAACCTCACTGGGCTTTAGAGTTTCCTGCATCAAACCTTAGGGTCCTGGTCCTTCAGGCTCCCTTTGGGGTCACTGGGTCTCCTCTGAAATTTCTAAATATATGGGAAGTTTCATCTCAAACTCTGTCTCCCCAGCTTGGCTCCTCCTAGGTCTGGCAATAAATTCCTACAATTCCACTTCCCCGCTTGCGTTTCTGAACACAAAATTCTCTCCATGACATTACCAACTATTTGTTTCCCATGCTATTTTCAAAGGGATTTCTTAGTTTGTGAGTTCCCATATATTGGATGGCAGCTATTTAAAGGATTTGTTTTGTGTTTCTGAAGACTTTAAATGAAAGGAAAGAAGAGAAGACTCACTTGACTCCTTATTTAAAAAAAAAGTGCCTCTCTTTTTGCCTTCCTTGGGCACAAAAACCTTATCAGAATATCTTTGGGGTTGACCTCCCCACCTGGAGACTTTGAAGGGTGTGAAGACAGCACACTCTTCAGTCTTTCCTGGTGCTGGGCATTAGAAAAGGTGCCCACAGCTGACATGTCTCTGGTCTCTTGGGGTGTCTAGAAATGTCAGCCTGTGGGTCCTGTCCTAAGAGGCAGCTTGGTATGTGGGGTGGAGTCTCTCAGAGAGCAGCTGGATGCCCTCTGGATGAGTCTAATCTTGCTTCTCCTCATCTGAAAGGCTCTTCATAACTTGGTTACTGGGAATAGTGTGTTACCATAAACAAAGAACCACAACTTAGAGTTGTGATTGCTGGATTCTATGGAAGTTCTAGTTTTAGTTTTTGAATTCCCTTCATTAATTTTTCTTATGAAACAGCTGAACTAGCTGGGCATGGTGGTACATACCTATAATCCAGGCACTCAGGAGGGTGAGGCAGGAGGATTGTGAATTTGATACCAGCCTTGGCTACAAAGAAAACCCTGTGTCAAAAAAGTCTTCCTGGGTTCCCTTTTTGACACATATATGTCCCCTGACACACTGGCTATCTTTCAACTTTTTGATAATAGCCATTTTAACAGCTATAATCAGGCTGTAGGAAGTCAGCTATTTGTCTCCTGCATTAGATCTCTGGTACAAGTTTCTTAGAAGTCGGGTTGTCAAGTAGCCAATGGAACAGTGTGCTAGAAACTTTGCCCAGGAGTAAAGAGGAATCTGCACTTGTTCATCTCTTCCCATGGAAGTGCTTGCAAATCAATTGAAAATTACTTGTTTATGATCTGGTGAGACTGGCACATGCACAGGCCCTTTATTGTCAGAGTTTGGAGGTTTAGCATCTTGTCCATGCAATGGAGAATGTGGAAATTGTGGCACTCAGCTCCTGAGCAGTCTCCTTGCAGAAAGAACTGGTAGACATGGAGTTATCAGTGGGTTAAATTGGGGAGGTTTGGGGAGTGCTAAGCTACCACTCAGTCTGCCAGAGATGTATTTCTTTACTTTGTTTCTTTCAACTCTTCAATGTAGGCTAGCTTAAGGTTCAACTGTCAGCACCAGCAACTGCCAAAATATGGTAGCAAATTCCTTCTAGAAAGAAACTGGTACCTTTAACACTTTCTCTGCCTTGATTCCAGGGGATGAAGCCTATGGGAAGTATCTGCATGATCCTTTAAAACCACCACTGCATTCTGAGATCTTGAGATTTTTGTGTGCATAGTCCTGTCCTCACAGCCGTAGGGGAATTATGGTTCAGCTCCAAGGAAATTTAGAGCTAAGGTGCTTTTGGTATGATCCCATTCTTCCTGTTATCAGGGTAATGCTGGGTGCTGGTGATTCTTTCTCATTTAAATGTAACTTTGCTCAAGGCAGAATTTATGCCTCAGCTCTTCCTACTCATTTGATGTAGATGTTTTCTGTTTCTGGGTGTATCAGAAGTGATACAGTTTATGGATCATTTACGGCTTGTTCTCGGAAGGTCCTGAGTCATAAGTAGAGGTTAATACTGAGTGTCCTTGGATGGAGGCAGACTCATGAGCTTTCTATCTTGCTGTATTTCCAACATCAACCCATTTAACATCTACCTTTATTTTTGGTGCTGGTGACAGGAATCAGGGCCTTGTTCATTCTGGATATAAACTCTATCAACTGAACTGTGTCCCTATCCCCAATGTCTGCCTTTTGATTGGGTTGTTTGATACATTCACATTCATTGTCATTCTTGATATGGTTAGATTTATATAGGCCTTTCTTTTTCTTTTCTTTTTTCTTCATTTTTTGAGACAGAGTCTCACTTTGGCTGACCTGAAACTCAAGATTTTCCTGCCTCTGTCACTTGAGTGCTGGGATTATAGACATGTGTCAGCATGCCCACTATTGCAGTAAGAATTAGCTTAGGTTGGAGTCACTTCATGGACTCCACTTAATCTGATAAAAGTTTCTACTAAGAACTAAGAGTTGTTATCCTTAGCTGGACTGGGATAAAGTGGAAAAAGAAGTCCAGTATATTCCCTGGTTCCAGAGCTGATCACTTAAAACAGTTACTGCTTCCCTGAACTTTTAAACTTCTTTATTCCATACAAAGAATTAATGACACAAAAAGTTGGTTCTTTTAAAAAATAAACAAGGTCAATAGACCCCTGGCAAAACTGACTAAAATGAGGAGAGAAAAAACCCAAATTAGTAGAATCAGGAATGCAAAAGGGGAGATAACAACAAATACCATGGAAGTCCAGGAAATCATCAGAGACTACTTTGAGAATCTATATTCAAATAAGTTTGAAAATCTTAAAGAAATGTACAGATTTCTAGATACATATGATCATCCAAAATGGAACTAAGAGGAAATTAATCACCAGAATATACCCATAACACAAAATGAAATTGAATCAGCAATCAAGAGTCTCCCCAAAAAGAAAAGTCCAGGACCTGATGGATTCTCTGCTGAATTCTATCAGACCTTTAAAGAAGAACTGATACCAACCCTCCTTAAAGTGTTCCACAAAATAGAAAGGGAAGGAAAACTGCCTAATACATTTTATGAAGCTAGAATTACACTTATCCCCAAACCAGGCAAAGATACCTCCAAAAAGGAGAACTATAGGCCAATCTCCTTAATGAACATTGATGCAAAAATCCTAAACAAAATAATGGCAAACCGAATTCAACAACACATCAAAAAGATTATTCACCATGACCAAGTAGGCTTCATCCCAGGGATGCAGGGGTGGTTCAACATACAAAAAGCAATAAATGTAATAAACCACATTAACAGAAGCAAAGACAAAAACCACTTGATCATCTCAATAGATGCAGAAAAAGCCTTTGATGAGAGCCAACATCATTTCATGATGAAAGCTCTAAGAAAACTAGGAATAGAGGAAAGTACCTCAACATTATAAAAGCTTTTTTTGGCAAACCTACAGCCAGCATTATACTTAACGGAGAAAAACTGAAACCATTCCCTCTAAAATCAGGAACCAGACAAGGATGCCCACTATCTCCACTCCTATTCAACATAGTACTGGAATTCCTAGCCAGAGCAATTAGGCAAGAAGAAGGAATAAAAGGAATACAAATAGGTAAAGAAACTGTCAAAATATCCCTATTTGCAGATGACATAATCCTATACCTTAAAGACCCAAAAAACTCTACTCAGAAGCTTCTAGACATCATCAATAGCTATAGCAAGGTAGCAGGATATAAAATCAACATAGAAAAATCATTAGCATTTCTATACAATAACAATGAGCAAACTGAAAAAGAATGTATGGAAACAATTCCATTTACAATAGCCTCAAAAAAAATCAAATACCTAGGTGTAAACCTAACAAAAGATGTGAAAGACCTCTACAAGAAAACTATAACTTCTGAAGAAAGAGATTGAGGAAGACTATAGAAAGTGGAGAGATCTCCCATGCTCATGGATTGGTAGAATCAGCATAGTAAAAATGTCGATACTCCCCAAAGTAATCTACATGTTTAATGCAATTCCCATCAAAATTCCAATGACATTCATTAAAGAGATTGAAAAATCTACTGTTAAATTTATATGGAAACACAAGAGGCCACAAATAGCCAAGGCAATACTCAGTCAAAAGAACAATGGAGGAGGTATCACAATACCTGACTTCAAACTATATTACAAAGCAATAACAATAAAAACAGCATGGTACTTGCACAAAAACAGACATGAAGACCAGTGGAACAGAACAGAGGACCCAGATATGAAGCCACACAACTATAACCAACTTGTCTTTGACAAAGGAGCTAAAAATATAAGATTGAGAAATAGCCTCTTCAACAAAAACTGCTGGGAAAACTGGTTAGCAGTCTGCAAAAAACTGAAACTAGATCCATGTATATCACCTTATACGAATATTAACTCAAAATGGATCAAGAATCTTAATATCAAACCACAAACTCTAAAGTTGATACAGGAAAGAGTAGGAAATACTCTGGAGTTAGTAGGTATAGGTAAGAACTTTCTCAACGAAACCCCAGCAGCACAGCGACTAAGAGATAGCATAGATAAATGGGACCTCATAAAGCTAAAAAGCTTCTGTTCATCAAAAGAAATGGTCTCTAAACTGAAGAGAACACCCACAGAGTGGGAGAAAATATTTGCCAACTATACATCAGACAAAGGGCTGATAACCAGAATATATAGGGAACTTAAAAAACTAAATTCTCCCAAAACTAATGAACCAATAAAGAAATGGGCATGTGAACTAAACAGAACTTTCTCAAAAGAAGAAATTCAAATGGCCAGAAAACACATGAAAAAATGCTCACCATCTCTAGCAATAAAGGAAATGCAAATTAAAACCACACTAAGATTCCACCTCACCCCTGTTAGAATAGCCATCATCAGCAACACCAACAACAACAGGTGTTGGCGAGGATGCGGGGAAAAAGGAACCCTCTTACACTGTGGGTGGGAATGTAAACTAGTACAACGACTCTGGAAAAAAATTTGGAGGCTACTTAAAAAGCTAGACATCGATCTACCATTTGATCCAGCAATACCACTCTTGGGGATATACCCAAAAGACTGTTACTCCAGAGGCACCTGCACATCCATGTTTATTGTGGCACTATTCACAATAGCCAAGTTATGGAAACAGCCAAGATGCCCCAGCACAGACGAATGGATTAAGAAAATGTGGTATCTATACACAATGGAATTTTATGCAGCCATGAAGAAGAACGAAATGTTATCATTCGCTGGTAAATGGATGGAATTGGAGAACATCATTCTGAGTGAGGTTAGCCTGGCTCAAAAAACCAAAAATCGTATGTTCTCCCTCATATGTGGATATCAGATCAAGGGCAAACACAACAACGGGATTGGACTATGAGCACATGATAAAAGCAAGAGCACACAAGGGAGGGGTGAAGATAGGTAAGACACCTAAAAAACTAGCTAGCATTTGTTGCACTTAACGCAGAGAAACTAAAGCAGATACCTTAAAGCAACTGAGGCCAATAGGAAAAGGGGACCAGGTACTAGAGAAAAGGTTAGATCAAAAAGAATTAACCTAGAAGGTAACACCCACGCACAGGAAATCAATGTGAGTCAATGCCCTGTATAGCTATCCTTATCTCAACCAGCAAAACCCCTTGTTCCTTCCTATTATTGCTTATACTCTCTCTACAACAAAATTAGAGATAAGGGCAAAATAGTTTCTGCTGGGTATTGAGGGGGGGAGCAGGAGGGGGCGGAGTGGGTGGTAAGGGAGGGGGCGGGGGCAGGGGGCAGAAATGAACCAAGCCTTGTATGCACATATGAATAATAAAAGAAAAATGAAAAAAAAAAGAACAGTATTGGTATGCTTAGCTGGGCCCAGGCAAATATGAAAAAAATAATTCTGCTAGATGCCCTAGTTCCAGAGATGATAACCTAAATAGTTATTGATTCCCTGAACTTTTAAACTTTTTTGTTCCCAAAACCTCCCAAACTGTCCCCTTTCCAATTAACCAACTGCATAGACTGTGAATTTGAAACCTGCCCAATTCAGGGGAGAGACAGGTTTGTGTAAGAGAGAAAACATGAGCAGACTTCCCACCTGGTATGCTTGCTTCCTGCTCTGTCTGGCGCGCACCATTCTGCAGAAGTAAATTTTGCCTTGCCTATTGACTTCTGAGTTGTGTTGTCTCTCTCATGACCCCAATATCTTAAAGATATCAAGCTTTCTTTTTTGTTGTATTTGAAACATACTCCTGTTTAACAGTTACCTATATTTTTGGTGCTGGAAACTGGAACCAGGGCCTTGTTCATTCTAGGCATGAACAACTGAGCTGTGCCCTAGCCCCATTGCCTGCCTTTTGATTGGGTTGTTTAATCCATTCACATTCACTTTCATTCTTGATATGGTTGGATTTATGTAGGCTTTTCTTCTTCCTTCGTTTTTTGAGACATGGTCTCCCTAAGCTGACCAGGAACTCAAGACCTTCTTGCCTCTGTCACTTGACTGCTGGGATTACAGACACATGCCACCATGCCCACTATTGCCCTTAACAATACACTTATTATACCATATGGATTTTGTTCATATTGTCAACAGTCGATCATTATTACTGCTGTATTACAGTTTCATTTTGGTGCAGATATCAATAACTACTTTTAATGCTCTTATAATTCAGAAGTTTCTTGGCTAATTTCATGTGTATATATTTAACCTTCAAGATGAATTTTAGAATGTTTTGGTCCCTCTATTACAAATCAAGTATGTTGAATTTTATTTTTCAATTTAATACTTTTACAAAACTTTTAATCTGTTGACAGACTAAGTTTCTCAACACAAGAAAAAGTAGGAAATTTCAAATATGCTTATCATTTTACCTTTTAGCCAGAATTTTTACAGTTATTTAACTACTTATAGCAGTCTTCTTGCTTTTATTTTTTCACTGATTGCTTGCCAAATCTTTGCTGATTATTTATAAACTGGTGCTGTAAGGATTTAGGAAATTTTTGAAAAAAGGATGAAACATATACAGAAGTGAATTGACACAACCACTCTGTGGGGCTCATGGACAAAATGGTTAGTTGAAGATGTCCTGCTGGCCTTAGATAAGGGTCCAGGAGCCCTTTTAACATGAAGTTCTGTGGGGAGGCATTGCATATAACAGGATTCCTTGTTCTGAATTATTCATTAAGATATCTCAACGTTAAGAATTTAACCTTTTACACTACCTCATTCTTTTTTTCATGATTTTTTCTTTTCTCTTTTTATTTTGTAATGTTTACATTTCCTTACATGTGTACATATTGTTTGTGGCAACCCCCCCACACACATACACTTCAAGGCAAAACCTGTTCTGCCCTCTTCTTTTCCAATTTTGTTGAAGAGACAACATGAGATCATAAGAAAGGCATATCATTTTTGCTAGTTTGGGATAAAGATAGCTATACAGAGAGATTCCTAACATTGCTTCCATGCATCCCATGCAATGTGTATTGGAACCTACTTTGGTTTCTTTCTACCAGACCTCTTCACTACTTCCTGGTCCCCTTCCCATAGGGGCCTCTGCCAATTTAAGATTACTTTATTAAATCCTCAACAGGGAGCACATCAACCCCAATCAAGTTTTAGGTTTCCTTTACTTTCAATATTCTCCCGTGTGAATTCTCCCCTTAGTAACCCATGTCCAATAATATTACTGTATTTGTTTTGGTAATATAACCCACATATGAGGGAGGACATGAAATTTTTGGCCATCTAGCATGGCTAACTTCACTTAAGATGATATTCTCTAGTTCCATCCATTTATCTGTGAATGACAAAGTTTCTTTCTTCTTTGTGGCTTAGTAAAATTCTATACTGTATGAATACCAGATTTTTTTTTTATCCATTCATCAGTTGTGGGGCATTTTGGCTGTTTCAATAGCTTGGCTATTGTCAATAGTGCTGTAATAAACATGAGTGTGCAGATGCTTTTGTAATAACCTGAATCACATTCCTTTGGGTATATCCCTAGTAATGGTATTGCTGGATTATGTGACAGATCTATGTTTAGATTTTTAAGAAACCTCCATAGGAATTTCCATAGTGCTTTTATTAGCTTACATTCCCAGTAGCAGTGTATGAGGGTTCTTTTTTCCCTGCATCCTTGCCAGCATTTGTTGGTGGTGTTTTTCTTGATGATAGCTATTCTAACAGGGGTGAGGTGGAAACTTATTGTGGTTTTGATTTGCCACACTAGGGACGGTGAGCATTTTTTTATGTGTTTTTTGGCCATTTGGATTTCTTCCTTTGAAAAAGTTCTGTTTAGTTCAGTTGCCCCCTTCTTTATTGGTTTATTGACTTTGGGGGAGTTTAGTTTTGATCTCTCTATATTCTTGTTATCAGGCCTTTGTCTGATGTATAGGTAGCAGATATTTTTACTCACTCTGTGGGTGGTCTCTTCAATTTAGAGACCATCTTTTTTGTTGTGCAGAATGTTTTTAATTTCATATAGTTCCATTTGTGCATCCTTTCCCTTAGTTGTTGGGCTGCTGCAGTTCTACTGAGGAAGTCCTTACCTATACACATTGTTTCCAGGGTATTTGCTGATCTTTTTTGTACTAACTTCAAGGTTTCAGATCTGACATTAAGGTCCATAATCCACTTTCAGCACAAACTAGTACAGGCATGAATCTAGTTTCAGTTTTCTGCAGGCAGTTAGCCTCTTTTCCCAGCAACATTTGTTGAAGAGGCTGTCTTTTCTCCATCCTATGTTTTTGGAGACTTTGTCAAAAATAAGGTGGGTATAGCTGTGTGGATTCATATCTGGGTCCTCTGTTCCACTGGTCTTCATATCTTTTTTTGTGCCAGTACCATGCTATTTTTATTGCTATGGATTTGTAGTGTAGATTAAAGATGGGTAGTGTGATACTTCCAACATTGCTCTTTTTGCTCAGTTTTGCCTTGGCTATTTGTGGTCTTTTGCATTAACAAATGAACTTTAAGGTAGATATTTCAATTTCTGTGATGAATATCATTGGAATTTTGATGGGTAGTGGGTTGAACATGCAGATTGCTTTTGGTAGTATAGCTATTTTTACCATTGTGATTTAGAAATCCATGAAGATCTTCTGTAATCTTCCTTGATCTCTTTTTTCAGTGGTTTGTAGTTCTCCTTAAAAAGGTCATTTATAAGGTCCATAGACTTCATTTATTTTGGCGAATAAAATATGTATCTCAGGTTTAGTAGTAGCTGTGCCATTTGGGTTTGTGTAAGTGAACTCTATGATGTTTGAACAGTGAAGTAATTACCTGACAATGCATTTCCTAGAACATTATCCCTAAGGTAAAATGAGACATGGATAAATATATACATATATATGTTATAATTATGTAATTAATAGGTAACATTTTGCTACCAAATTTATCAGTTCTTTTTCAATTTCTTTAGTCTTAAAAGAGCCAACAACTGGCATTGCTGATACTATGTGTGGTATGTCCATTTTTCAATACTTTTAAATTTTGCTTTGATTTAGGATTTTCTTCCCTCTAGTTTCCTTTTGTAAAATTTGCCTTTCTATACTCTTCAGACTGATGAGTAGCTGTCCACTTGAGCAACACCCCCATCTTTTTAGTTTTTTGTTTGTTTTTGAGATAATGTCTCTGCTAAATTTTCCCCTGGCCTTGAACATGCTATCTTCCTGCATTCACTTCCTGAGTAGTTGGCATTATAGGAATGTGTCTCCACACCTGGCTTTTTACTTTTTTTTTTACCACAGCCATTTTAGTCCATTTAAAAATTAATCTTTCAATGCACTGTGTGTTTTTACAGCTTTATTGAGGTATAATTGCTATATAAGCTGCATACATTTAAGGTGTATACTTTTTGTCTTGTTTTTTGCAATACTGGGGATCAATCCTAAGGCCTTGCACATGCTAGCATACTAGATAAGGTCTCTACCACATAGCCAAATCCCCAGTCCTACTTTTTGTGTGTTGACATGTGTAGTTTGTGAAACCAGCACCACAATTAACATAATTAATATACCCACTACCTCAGAATGTTTCCTAGTGCCCTTTAAACCTTCCTTTCACCTTTTTAATGATAAATTTGATTTTTTTCTTTTTTTGTGCATCTGGTGTTTGAACTCAGGGCTGCATCCTTGAAAGGTGGTTCTCTACCACTTGAGCCATGTTTCCAGTCACTTTGCTTTTGTTATTTGGAGATAGGATCTCCACTATTTGAAGGAGCTGGCATGGATCTCAGCCTCCCAAGTAGTCAGGATCACAGGCATGAACCCTCTTCTATCTATCTATCTATCTATATATATCTATATATATATATATATATATAGAGAGAGAGAGAGAGAGAGAGAGAGAGAGAGAGAGAGATTATATATAATCTTCCCTTAGTGGTAACTAAACCCATACTGATAAAGCATTTTTGTGAAAATTTTTGGTGAATTTATGCTCTGCCTAGGAGTAGAATTTATACTTCATAGGGTATGTATGAAAATTGACTATCAAATCATTTT
Source organism: Castor canadensis (assembly GCF_047511655.1). Taxonomy (NCBI): domain Eukaryota; kingdom Metazoa; phylum Chordata; class Mammalia; order Rodentia; family Castoridae; genus Castor; species Castor canadensis. Next base: position 46,024,478 of record NC_133400.1, on the reverse strand, counting down.
CCAAAGTGGCTGTAGCAGTTCATATAGCCAAAAACAGTGTTTGAGAGTTCCAATCACTTAACATCATTCGAAGTGTTCATCTGTTTATTTAATTATTTTGCCATTGGTACCATTGTGTTTACCACTCTCATGAGCATGCAATAGCATCTCCTGGTTTTAACATCAACTTCTTTAACCACCACTGATTTTTATTCAGATATATTTATATGTTTTTTATTCTGAGTTTCAGACTCAGGCCTCCTGCATGCTGCAGGTGCTCTACCACTGTGCTACTCCCCACCCTATTCACATATTTATCATTTGAATGTCTCCAACTTTGTGGTGGACTTTTTGAATTCTCTTGGATGTTCTTTTTCTGTTAAGATATCTGGTTTTCCCCAGAATACCTAGTGCTTCATATATTCTGCACTCCAAGAAATTTATTAGAAAGGTACACTGAACCACATCTTTTCCCATATGTCTTACCTTTACAAATTTTTAATATTATCTTATTTTGTCCTGCTGGAGTTTGAATTTAGGGCCTCGTGCTTACTTAATAGGCACTCTACAACTTTAGTCACTCTACCAGCTTTTTCTTGCAGTGGGTATTTTCAAGATAGGGTCTCAAGAACTATTTATGTGCTGGCTTTGAACTTTGATCCTCCTGATCTTTGCCTCCCAAGTTGCTAGGAATTCCTAATTCTACCGAAACTTTATTTAGGTTTCATTACACTTTTTCATAGGATTTATGTTTAAACAAAATCCAATGTAAAAACACTTTCTTAGTAACAAAATCATAAACTTTTTTATGAAAATTACTTTCTGCTTATAAAACTATGAATATTTTCTAAGTTGTAATGTAGAGACCAAGTATCAATTTTTTTCTTTATACACATATACTTGTTCTAGCAACATTGGTTGAATATTATGACATTACAAAGCAAAAAATACATATGTATGAATTAACAATCTGGGCTGGCAGAGTGACTCAAGTGGTACAGTGCCCACCTAGCATTGTGAGGCCCTGAGTTTAAACCCTAGTACCACCAAAACAAACAAAAACAAAAAATGTGCTGGAGGTGTGGCTCGAATGGTACAACACCTGTCTAGCAAGTGCTAAAAGCTCCAGGTTCAAACTCCAGCACCAAAAAAAAAAAAAAAAAAGAACAATCCAAAAAGTGAAATTAAGGAAATAATTGCATTGATTAAAAATATGTAAAGCAAACACTCCAGGCATAATGTTTAAAAACAAATGAAACTTCAACTTTGTGAACTAGAATACAGGGCTGATTTTGGTATCACCTACTGTCATTTCTTAGCTTTCCTGTCCATGGCTTTGAGGAGTTTAGTTTAATAGAGTGAGGAACAGGATTGCATTCTTGTTGTTTATATTACTAGAAACTGGTTCACAATGAGGTCAGTACATTAAAATTTGTTTTAAGGTTCCTCATTTTTTTGTGAAACACAGGTTTGAACTCAGGGCCTTGCACTTTTGAGGGAGCTACTCTAGCACTTCAGCCCCACCAAAATTTTGCTTTAGTTATTTTTAAAATAGGGTCTTTGTTTTTTTATGCCCTGGTTTGTCTGGATCATGATACTTCCATAAATAGCTGCGATGACAGGCCTGTGCCATCATCTCTGTCTTTCCTTGATTAAGATGGGGTATTAATAATTGTTTGGCCAGGCTGGCCTTGTACTGCTGTTATCCTCTCTCTGTGCCTTCTGACTAGCTAGGATTAGAGGTAAGAGCCACTGTACTTGGCTATGATTTCCATTTTGATTAGTAGAAAAGTGAGACCCCGATGGGCATGATGGCGCATACCATTTATCCCAGGTACTTGGGAGGTGGAGATCAACAAGATTGCTGTCTAAAGCCATCTCTACCAAAAAGTTAGCAAGACTCCATCGCAACTAATAAAAATCTGGATGTGTTGGCAGGTCCTTGTCAGCTCAGTTATGCAAAAGTGTAAAAAAGATTGTGGTTCAGACTGGTCCAAATGAAAACCCAAGACACTACCTGAAAAATAATTAAAGCATAAGAGACCTGGAGTGAGGCTCAAATGGCATAGTGCCTTCCCAACAAGCCTGACACCCTGAGTTCAAACCCCAGTACCACCAGGGATAAAGAAAGAATGAGGACCTCAAAGAGAGAGAATGGCAATCCATATTCTGCAATGTGTACTACCAGGTACTGATTCCCCTCACCCAGATTTGCCCATTGTCCTGTCTTTAAAGGATGTCCAGATACCATATCAATAGGTGTTAGATCCAGGTCTCTAAGGAGAATAGGTATTCCAAAGTGTGAGAGAAGAGAGCTCTGACAGGATTGAGGCTGAGTTTTCTGCATCTGTAGGCTAGTCACTGTCAGTTAGATCAAAGACAGAACAGGAACAATGCAATGCATACATTGGGAAAAGAAAAAACCAAGGATTTTGTAACTTTTTTATTTAGATGGTTTTTCTGGCAAATTGTTTTCTCATTACCTTATAGGTAATAGGATTTTAGGGCATGTCTGCCAGTGGCTGGAAGATGGCTCAAGTGGTAGAGAACCTGCTATCAAGTAGATTGAACCTGAGTTCAAACTCCAGCACCACCAAAACCAAAAACAAAATACATACCTGCCTTTCCCATGTAATCTTTCTTATCTTCATATTTGCTACATTTCCTCTGTCCTGTACTGTTACATATGATTTTTTTTTATAAAGAGAGCTTCACTCAGTTTTATTGGTCATCATAAAACAACAGAGCATGATAGCATATGACCTTAGAGTTTCAGAAAAAACATAAATCAGTAAATTAAAAATCCTGAAAGAAGAAAGGCTGTTTGGGATAGTTGCCTTTTTGTCTGAAAACCATCTGTTCCTTGTCCTCTTCCATTTTGGAACTATCTTTCTGTGTCATCCTGCTGTGTTTTGGGGACAGTCATGGGAAACCCAGGAGTGGTCCACAATGCCTGCCCTGCCAGCAGTTGACACTCTCAGCTCTATAAGTACTGGACTAGTACATTGCTTCACCACCAAGCTCCCATAAGGAGCTGCTGAGAATGCTGCATTGAGGCCCTCATAGCAGGCAGAGCTGTTATCCCAGGCAGGCTGACTCAGCTTCCTTTTGTCTGACTCCTTTTTGAGGCTGGAGTGCTGGGACATTCCAGGTCCCACAACACCATTCTGCTTCTTAAGCTCTCACTCTACCCAGTTCTTTATCTCTAGCAGTTCCACAGTGAATCCCACAGGTTATTGGTTAATTTCTTCTTGTCATGTCTGTCTGGAGCATCAAAGATGAATAACAGTTTTTTTCTCACCTGGGGACAGCAGAGCTGGGTGTCACTGGGGTAGTCAGCAAAGGGGGAAGAGCCTTTGGGTCTGTGTGCATTATCTTCCATTGTCTTTGCCTTTCTGGTCAAGAAAACAAGGATCAGGCCAAGTTCTGGAAGGCATGAGAAAAAAATGCTCTGAGTCCAGACAGGGCAGCAGCCAATGACTAAACAGTCTCATCTTCCTGACCTAGGTCCCTGTTGCTCCCCATATGAGTCACAAGTAGGAGTGGCCAACCTGCGAGAAAACCACCAAGGCCCTCATTCTTATCCCTCTTTACTTGGTCTAAATATTGGGGATGGAGGTTGTGTATTTGGATGGATCTTGCCTAGTCTCCTTGGATAATTCAGGCCAGTAGACTGAACACTATTCTCTCCTGAGTGGTTTCCACCCCTCAGATCCTTTGTGGTGAGTTGTGGACATGGCACACAGCACAACATGTGCCAGAGCTCTCTTGTACCACTTCTGAGCTCTTGGAGTCTCTGGATCTCTGGCGTCAGATTCAGTACCACCTCTGCTGAGACCAGGTGAAACTGTGAGCAAGTGAAGAGTGCTGTTATGTGTGTTGGTGTGTGTGTGTGTGCACATGTACCTCATTTCTGCCACATGGGAAGGGCCACCTACTGATGCCAAACCTAATTTTTCAGGACAAATAAAAATACCAAATACCAAATCATGAAGTGAATATTTACACAGTGGTTCATTTTTTAAAATGCAAAGTAAAGGCTGGAGTTGGGGTCAAGTGATAGAGTGCCTGCCTAGCCAACATGGTGGTCCTGAGGTCAAAGCCCAGTAATATACAAACATAAGAAAAAGCAAAAAGTCCAAAGCACAAAAATATTTCTGAGCCAGGACTGACACTGGCTCCTCTCCCCAGCTGCCAGTTTGAGACCCCTGGGGTGAAGGGATCCTAGCCTGCAACCTTCTCTCTGAAGGCTAAAGGGGAATGAGAAAACATGGAAAAGCCACCTTGAGATCCTAACCTTAACGGAACAAGGAGGAAGAAGAGAGACCATACAGGGGGGCATGAACACTCCTAGGAGGCCCAGGGCTGACATATTGGTTCTGCAGGAGCAGTAACTGCCTACTACACAGAGGAACCTGTATGTCACTATGTTCTTATTCTGGAAATTCTTCAGGAACTGGAGGCAGTCAAAGACCAACTGAGCCATGGCTTCTTCAGTGGTGGTCATGCTCTCTGAATGTAAACCCTATGAGGTCATGAGGCTGGGAGTGAAGTTGAGTGGATAAGGGGGTAAAGTGGTATGCATTTTCACTCAACGACTGACACTGGTTGCTATTCCTGTGAGTCCCTGATGCCATCTTGCCTGGCAATAAAGCCTCATGATCTGGTGCAGGTGGAAGACCTGAGAGCTGTGGGTGAGCCATGTACTTCCAGGAGCTCATTAAACAAGATGTTCTGTTCAAGATTCTGGGGCTTATTAGGGTCTGGGACCTCCAGGAGCTGGGAATAGCAGATCAGCCCATGTTGTGGCAGAAATAACACCTGGGCAGAAAGAGTTGGTCCTGACATGTCTGCCTGGCCCTTCCTTTTTGGGCCTTGGAGGTCACAGCTAAGACGTCTGACCCTTCATGCTGCAAAACTAGCCTGCAGTTCTCCTATTAAAAAATTGTTTCTCACAAACTGCATACAGGTCAGTATGTCTTTATGTCTCTCTTTTTGGGGGTACTGCAGTTGGAAATGTGGAATGCAAGGGCCTTGCACCTGCTAAGCTAGTGGTGTACCATCTGAACCATGCCACACACTTTTTACTTTAGTTAGTTTTCAGACAGGATCTCACTTTTTGCCTGGACCAGCCTTCGACTGTAATCCTACCTATTCCTTTTGCATAGCTGTGATTACAGACTTGTACCACCATGCCTGGCTTGTTTGTTGAGATGGGGGTCTCACTAATGTTTTGCTTAGGCTGGCATTATACTGTGATCCTTCTGATCTCTGCCTTCAGAGTAGCTGGTATTACATGCATAAGACACCATGCCCAGCCTAAAATGTGTCTTTTGGCTGGTGGCTGTTATCCCCACTCTGTCCTCAGGAGCTACTGTATAATATAGTTTTTCCATGTCCTCCTGGACTATGAAAAATATCTCTGATTCTGGCAAGATCATTTCAATTCTTTAGCATTGTGACCAGATGTCTTAAGACATCACATTCTATGGGAAGTCATAGACAGAGGGTAAGTCATTTTCTTTGGTTTCCTGCAAAGTATTCACTACATATAACCCCTTTAATTCCTTGTTAGTTTCTAATCTCCTTTGATGAGAATACTAAGTCACAGAGAAGTTGAGTAACATGACTTCAATCACAAAAGTATGAAGTTACAGAGCCAAGATTTGATTCTAATCTCTAGAATCTGCCTCTCCCTGGCCAGAACTCCTCCCCTCAGAGGTCCTGACCATGTTCAACATCCTAAGCTTCAGGTGATTTTATGTAAGACCTACCTGAGACAGATTCTCCATTCTGTACCCTTCTCCCTGAGGATGCCCTTCGTTGGTTCACATGAGTACCCAACCTAATCTCAACAGAGCCCAGGCTGCCTTCAAGGAATCCAGCCAGTGTCCTTGGCCAAATGAGCAAACCCTCAGCAAGACCCAGGTCTATGAATGCCATGGCTCCCACAGGAGGTGGGTGAGTCAGCAAAGAGATGAGACACACAGGGTCAATGCACTTGGGGCATGAATTCTGCACAAGGAAAACTGGTGGAGGGTTGTCAATGCTCTGTGCATCAGGAAGACAAGGCAAGAGGAGGAGAAGACATGATCAGGGAGAAGTATGAAGAGAGAGTGCTGAGGTAAACAGTGTGGTGGAGAGTAGGTCTTCAGAACATGGGTGTCTTGAACTCTCACAGCAAAGCTGTTAATAAAGACAGTGCCCACAGAAAGACAAGGACAGACAAACAGGAGACATACCATACAACTGTCAGGCTAGCCTCATGAATATGTGGTCTGGATTCTGTAGGCAAACAAGGTGGTGGCAGTACAGCAGGTGGCTGGAAGAGCCAAGGTCTGTGATATGAGGGGCAGAATGTGGGATCTTGGGAGGAGCAATCAGAAGTAGTATGTCCACAACGGACACACTGGGGTGTGAAACTGTTTCAGGTTCAGTGTCTGGGTTCTGGACTCAGTAAGTCCCAGACAAGAATGGAAAGGACTCTTTTTGTTTGGGCTTGACACCATAGCCTTCTCAGTGTGTCTGCAGTCTGAGGGCCCTCTGAGATGAGAAACTGGAGTCATTGTGAAAATCAGATTCCTTTCACTCTGAAAATGAGCTCAAGTAGCCAGAACACTGGCTCTGAGGCCCAGGGATGTAACAAGAGGGATTTCCGAATATGCGGAGGTTCCTAGGTTAGGGAGGACATTAGCTGGGATGAAAAAGCAGAGGTACAGAGATCCAATCTGGAACACATGGTCCCATTGGTCTTCCTTTCCATTTAGCGATCTCAGTTAACCTGTCCTCAGGAATGTCCTGTCCATTGTGCACTCCTAGGTAGGGGACAGGGGCTAGAGATCAGGTGGGTGTGGATCTGCTACAAGGTTCTACTCTGCCTCAGGACTCCAGGTTCACCTTGGATTCACCACTTTCTGCAACAAGTAGATAAGTTGAAAATATGGGTCTGGGAGAGACCAGTTATAGAATATACCCTTCAAGGGTGTGCTCCATGATGTTCTTCCTCCTATTTATCCAGTCTTCCTAATGTTTCATTAGCTTCCAGGAACTCATCAAGTTACAAATTCATGCATAGATTAATCCATTGATGAGAGCAGAGCCCTTGTGATCCAATCACCTCCCAAAATCCCTACTTGGGAACACTGCTGCATGGGATCAAGCTTTCAACACATGAACTTTTGGGGGACATTTCAGATCCTAGTATAAGTAGTATGTGTCTCTTCTATTTACATATCACTGGTCAATAACACAAATGGAGGAATAGAAGTCTTTGAGCTTCACTGCAAGGGGACAGTTAATACTTCATCAGAGAGAAGTATCACAAGGCTATGGATGAATTGTGACCCCATAGAATCTATGTTAAAGCCTATTCTTAAGGCCAAATGTAACTGTGTTTGGAGATTGGGCTTGTTAGCAGCGACATAAGGGTGGGGCCCTAATTTCATAGGAATGATAGCCTTAAAAAAAAAGAGGAATATCAGGCTCCATGGCTCAAGCCTGAAATCCTACTTACTTGGGAGGCAAAGAATGGAAAGGTAACAGTTTGAGCCAAGTTAGGCAAAAAGTTAATGAGATCCCATCTCAACCAATGTCTGGGCACTAGGGTGTGTGATTGTCATTTCAGCTATAATGGGAAACACAGGAGGATTATAGTTGTGGTCAGCCTGGTTATAAAATGAGACCCTATCCAAAAATATGACCAACACAAAATGGTCTGGCAGAGTACCTCAAGTGGTAAAGCTCCTGTCTAACAATTGAGAGGCCCTGTCTTCAACCTCCCAATACCACCAGGAAAAAAAAAAGAAGAAAGGTAGAGAGGGAAAGGCAGAGGGAGAAGAGGGGAAAAAATTTATTTCCCTTATTCTCCCATGCAAGGACACATCAAGAAAGCTGCCATCTATACTTCAGGGGAGAGAGACCTCATCAGGAACTGAATGGGCTGGCACCTTGATCTTAGACTTCCCAGCCTGAAGAGCTGTGAGAAACAAAATTTCCATTGTTTGAGTCACTCAGACTTGGTATTTGTATTGGAATACCAAGATTCCAATACAAATACCAGAAATGGTATTTGTTATGGAAACCCAAACCAAGTAATATAGGGAGGGACACTGGATTTTGGAAAACAGAAATGTGACACGTTGTCTATTTTTTCTTGGTCAATATTACATGACAAATTTTAATCAACTTGTCAAGAATGTGTTGCTTACACATAAAATCATGACTTGCTTAGGAGAAAAATCAATGTTTTTATGATGTGGTATTTTACTGTCCATGAATATGGTAGTTTATTATTTGCATAATTCTTTTTCTGCACCATTCACTTGTATTCTGCACTCATATACTTGTATGCCTTTTGATGCTAAGTGTGTGGATGGCTATTTCTTGTTTTTGTTTTTGATATTATGTGAGTGTTCTTATACACAAAAAGATATTAATATGTCATTTCTATAGACTGTTAATTTCTTGTGTCTTTCTCTTTGAAATACTTTTCAGGAGATTCTTTTTGTTTTTGTAAGTGTAAAGTGTATGCAAATCCCAATCCTCTTTACTTTTGAGCTTCTCTTTTTATTTGTAGCATTAATACCTCTCAAGTAGTGCTAAGTATTTGTGTGATTCACAATCCGTGTTGTCCTGATTCGGCTTCAGTGTCATGCTGCCTTTTGGCTAAGGTATACAAATTATATCATTTTAACAAGAATGTCCTAATGTTGGGGACAGCTTGGCTATTTTCCTGGGATTCCCTGTGTCTGGTATTCATCTTGGTTTCCCCACTCTGCGTCTACAAGCAGCTTTCTGCTAGCTCTGCAAAGTTCCCAGCCTGCAGCTAGCACTGCAGTGTTTCCTGTAACGGTGACCGCATTCTGTAGGGGTTGGGGCACAGCTGTGTAAGTATTTAACCCAGCTCCTGACACAGATCAGGGCTCTGGGCTTTGAGAAATTATCTCCTCTGAGTACACTCGCATAATAAACTCCCTTCCTCCTGTGAAAATGGTCTGTTGACTTTGTTTCCCTTACCATTTCCCACAACACTGAGTTCTGCTTATTGAGGGTCTTTAGTGAAAATGGTATAAATATTTTTAAATATGTCTCCTCAAAGTCAGTATGGATGACTCTGATATTTTTGCATAGACCTATGTATGTGATGAAGTATATTAGTAAATTTCTAAATATCAAACATTTTTCTTTTTCCCAGAATAAATTTTAAATGGTTTTTGTCAGTTCTCATGTCTATTTCTCTTCTTCAGTCACTGAATATTACTTTTTCTTCTTTCAGTGTTTTTGGTTTCTTTCAAGTCAGTTTACCTACTGTGTTGGCTTTAGCTACCACCAAAGTTCCTCTTCCTAAATCTTTATTTTTCCCCTAAATCTTCCTAAATCTTTATTTTTCCCCTAAATCCCTCTTCTGAGCTCTCATTCACACACCTACTTGCAGTTAGGTATCCCTACATATTTGATCACAGAAACTTCAAACACTTCATGTCTATGATTAATTGTAACTTCTGCCCATCATCCTTACTGTCATTTCCCTTGATTTTATTTTATAGCACCCGTTCCTATGTAGCTATTTACATGGACAGCTTGGAAGTAAACTTCCTTTGTACCCTATACCAAACAAATACCAAGTTCTACCTCTTCTTTTAATATTCTTTTCTTTTTCCAAGTTGGGTTCCTTAATCTATATTCTTTTTTTCTTTTTGTCTCAGTACTGGTGTTTTAATTCTAGGCCTCAGACTTTGCTAGGAAGGTACTGTACCTTTTGAGCAACTCCGCCATTCCTGTTTTGAGAACAGGGTTTCACTATGTAGCCCAGGCTAACTTTAGTTCCTCAATACTAGGATTAGAGGCAGCATTGGTTGAGATAGGGACTTGCAAACCTTTTGCCTGGGCTAACCTTGAAACATGATCCTTTTGACCTCAGACTCCCAAGTAGCTAGAATTAGAGGTATCTGCCACTGGTGACTGACTGGCTTATATTCTTAATGTTCTGTGTCTTGAAGCAGTGGTCATTCTATGTTACTCTGGTTTCTTCTTCTCTGACTCTTCCTTAAATTCTTCCTCATCATCCTTTCATGAGGTGAGTTTTTTTGGTGGAATGGGATTTGAACTCAGAACTTTTAGCTTGCAAAGATGACACTCTACTGCTTGAGCCATGCCTCTCTCACGCTGTGATTTTGAAATACAGATCTGGTTAAGTAACTTACCACTTTTGATTGGCTATTTATTACTTATTACTCTGTGTTTTTATAAGTAGTGTTTGTTTTTATATGGATACTAGTAATTCTTTTGGATTTAGGAAGGAAATATAATGATGCCCATGGATGTACTTTAATTTACAAATTCACAAAAAAATAGTGAATATATACATTATAATTTTTTTGGTGGTATTGGGGTTTGAACTCAATGCCTCATGCACTCTACTACTTGAGCTACTCTGCCAGCTATTTTGTATTGGGTATTCTTGAAAAAGGGTTTCATGAATCATTTGCCAAGTTGGCTTCAAACTGTGATTCTCCTGATTTCAGCCTCTTGTGTAGCTAGGATTATAGGTAGGAGCCACTGACACCCAGTTAATTGTTTTTTAAATAGTTTAAAAACAGTTGTTTTTAAAACTTCAATTGTTGAACTATTAGTTCAGGTATTTAGATGTAAAGCTGCTGGATTTTCAGCTATTGGAACATGTTTACTGTCTTTATCACTCATCACAGTGTCCAAGAACACCCACGCAGACATGTTCTACTTGCTCTGCCATAACTAACCTGGCCTGTGTTCTTTGCAGTTTTGTGCCTTCATTACGATTGCCTCCTATTCATGAGTACAGAGTACACATTCATAGAAAAGATCTGAACCTCAGTCTCATTTCAGTGAAACACCTCTGATAGCATGCGACAATCATTTTCTTCTTTTGTGTTTCTTTCTTTCCGAGACAAGTTTTCACATCACAGTCAACATCAAACTGGCAATCCTCTCTTGTCTTAGCCTCTTGAGTGCTGGGATTGCAGGTGTGAGACACCATGCCCAACTCTGATTTTCTACTTCTTTATCAGTCTGTTTTACACTGAGTGTGTGGATTAGTTTACCTACCACATGGTTTTATTCATGTATTTGTTCTTACGCCTTCATAGTAGATTATTGGGTCTTTTTAGGAGCAGAGTTTTGTTCATTCTCTTCTTGCTAGGAACAAGGCCAGTTCTAAATCTATAAAGGAAATTCTTCAATAGTACTTTTTCTGAATTACTAAATGAATACACAAGCATGATTATTGATCCACCACCCCATAGAATACTAACAAGCTGCATCTCACCCAAGACATGTTCACACAGAAGAGTGAACCTCCAGGTTTCTGTTCTTCTGTCCCAAGGTCAAAGGTTTTGGTTGAGGTGAAATGTTTCATTACAAGGGTTCATGTTGTTTGAGGATGTATCTATGGACTTCACCTGGGAGGAGTGGCAGGACCTGGATAATGCTCATAGAAACCTCTACAGGGATGTGATGCTGGAGACCTACAGCAGCCTGATGTCCTTGGGTGAGCAAAAGTCCCCAGTGTTCTTATGAGAAGCAGTTTCTTTGTTGGTAAATACAGGAAACAATTCTAAGTTTCAATGCTACTTTTAATTATGTATATATGTTTAAGTGACACACAGTATTTGTATCTATTTGTGGAGTACAGCATGGCATTTCAATACATGCATTTGATGTGTAATCATCAGTAATTGCAAAGTATGAACTCAGACCTATCACTTATATTGGGAACACTTAAAATCCTTTCTGTTAGTTATTTTGTCATGTTTAATTAATTTTTGTCAATCATAGTTATACTTCTATGCTATACAATATTAGAAGTTATTTCTCCTATCGAACCACACCCCATATGTATCAATCATCTTCTCTCTGTCCATCTCTCCAACAAACCCTTTCTAGGATCTGAGGACCACTATTCTGTTTATTTGAGGTCAACTTAGCTTGCACATATTTGTGACAATGTGCAATATTTGTGTTTTTTGCCTGAATTATCTCACTTAACATAAATGTCTTTCACTTCCATCCATGTTATTGAATGTTAGAAAATTGTGATTTTAAGATGGCTAAAGAATATTCTCACACATGCAACATTTCCTTTATCCATTCATCTATTCATGGACACAAAAGTTGATTCCATGCTGTGTTTTTTGTGAACAGTACTGTAATAACCACGTGAGTACAGATTGCTGTTTGATGTGGTAGTTGTAGTTTTGGTTTGTGAGGATGCTCCACAGTGTTTTTTCTACTGGCTGTGTTAATTGACATCCTACCAACAGCCTATGAAAGTTTCCCTTTACCTGTATCTTCCCCAGCATTTCTTTCTATTTTCTTATTGTTATTGTTAATACTTCCAATAGTACTAAATAAGAGTAGTGAAAATAGACATCCTTGTCTTTTTGCAGATCCCATAGGAAACAATTTAGAGTTTCCCACCTTTAGTGTGATTGTGTTCAGGTATATTACTTCTATATCTTATTTTTTGAGAATTTTCATAAAGAAGGAATTTGATAGTTTATCAAATGCCTTTCCAGATAGATTGATACATAAATATATGGGGTTTTTGGTGTTACTAGTTTGAACTAATGTACTCATGCTTACCAGGCAGGCCTTGAGTCACTCTGTCAGCTTGCATTGAGTTATTTATAGGACTTTTAACCCTTCATTCTGTCTATGTGACAAATTTCACATGTCAGTTTGAATTTATGGAATCATCCATGCATGCTTGGCTTATATCACATATAATCATGATATATAATTATATGATGTACTGTTTGATTTGATTTGTTACTATTTTACTAAAAATTTTGCATCACCATCAGGGATGGTTTTTCTGGTGCATCCTTATCTGGTTGTCATATAAGGGTAATGCTGTTCTTACAGAAAGAGCTTAGAAGTGGTTTGGAATACTTTCTGTAGTTTAATGTAATTTGAGAAAGGTGACATTAGATTTTAAAAAATTTGGTAAAATTCAGCAGTAAAATCATTAGGCTCTAGGGTTTAGTTTGTTGGAAGTATTTTCATTCTTGATTCAGCCTCATCATTGGATATTGTGGGTTTAGATTTTATATGTCCTTGTGTTTCAAGTTTTGTAGGTCATGTGTATCTTGAAATGTATCAATTTCTTCTATTTTTTCTAATTTTTTGAGTGTGTAGTCAAAATGGTCCCTATTGGTCCTTTGTAATTCTGTGGTGTCAGTTATAATGTCCCTTTTGTCATCTTTGAATTTATTTGGTCTTCTCTTTATTCTTGGTTAGTTTACATAAAATTTTATTGAGTTTTGTTTTTTCAAAGCAAAAACTTTGTCCTATTTCTCAAATTCTTTTTTTCCCTGATCTCACTGGTGTATCTTTTTTCTTTCTATTGACTTTTGTATTGGTTTCTTCTTTTCTAGTTCTTTGAGTTGCATCATTAGGTTGTTTGTTTGAAATCTTTACATCTTCCCTTCCTTCCTAAAAACTTCTCTTGTACTGCTTTTTTTCCTTATGCCACAGGTTTTGGCATATAGTATTTTGTCATTTGTTTTAATGCATTTTTAAATTTCCCCTTTGAATTTATTCTTGGCCCATGATTTGTTCAGGAGAATGTTGCTTATTTTCCAAGTACTTGTACAGTTTTTAATATTCTCCTTCCTGGTTTTTCTGAGATGAGTCTAGCTGTGTACCAGGTGGGCTTGAACTTCATCCTCCCCCATACTGGGGACACAGCCACGCCCACCACAGCTAGGCCCCACCACAGCTAGGCCCCACCACAGCCAGCCAACCCTTATTTTTGATTCCTTGATTTGTTCCATTATGGTCAGAGAAGTTACATGCCGTGATTCCAGGTTTTTTGTTTTTAGATTGTTGAGATTTATTTTATTCCGTACTATTTGATCTATTCTGATGACAAGAATATTTATCCCATGGATACTGGATAAAATGTTCTGTGTCTGTTGGTCAATGTGGTCAATAGTATGGTTTAGCTCAAGTGCTTTTTTGTTCATTTTTTGCCTAAATGTCCTATCCACTGATCAAAGTGGCTTGTTGAAATTCCCACCCATTTTTTGAGCAAGAATCTACTTCTTGTGATACTTCATGATGTCTTCTTGGGCCCTCCAGTATTTTGGGAAGACAGATACATACATACATACATACATACATACATACAAACATATATACATAGGTACATGTTATTTACTTTCATTGTATAGTGACCTTTGTCTCTTTTTACAATTTTGATTTTAAATTTACTCTATCTGATATAAGTACAGTTACTTCTGCTTTGTTTTGGGTTCTGTATGCATAATATACAACTTTGAATCTATGTGCATTTACTAGTGCATTGAGTTTTGTTTAGGCAGCAGATAATTAGGTCTTTTTGATAGCCATTGAGCCAGTCTATTGCTTTTAGTTGGAACATTTAATTCATCAAATTTGTTAGAAGTGCCATTCCCAAATGGTGATCAAGGAGTCACTCAGCAAGGGAAAAAGAAAAGTTTTACTTTTGCAGAAGGGTGCTGCCACAGGCTATAGTCTGATAGGCAGAATACGTGGAGTAGGGAGTCTGCCCAGTTCTTACCTCTCATGTAAGTCTGCCCCTCACCCTGATGGAAAGATTTGGGTTCACAATCTTCGAGGTTAACTATTGTTTGGAATAAGGACAAGGTTTTCTGATTCAGTGACATTTTATAATTCAATGAGAGAGTGATTAGAGGAATGACATACTCAAAGGAATGAAACTTTAAGATGGTTAGCAAGCAGTTTGAGATTAGGACATCTGTTGATAAACAGCAGTTTGTTTGGTTGCAAGGACTTTGCAGGGTCAAGCCAAGTTTCACAAAGCATGTAGGCAGCAGTTCAGGGAGACTAGCTAGCATCTACACAATGATAGCTATACATTAACTTGTTAACTCCTTTGACAGAAAAGACCTGACTTTAGTTGATTCTCACAAAATTCAAGGTTTATATTTATGTATAAACATATAGACCATTCCTTCCCTTAGGGTTTAATTTGTTATCTTTTGTTTTTAATATCCTTTGCTCCTTTCTGCCTCTTCTGGTTACTCTTTATTGTTTTTGATTTCCTGACTGATATGGGTTCAGCCTCTTTTCTTTTGTGTATCTGTTCTGCACTTGAGTTTTGTCTTTGTGTGTTTTCCTGATAATAGTTCCCATCTTTTCTCTTCTAGTGTGACTCCTTCTACCAGAAGTCAGATCTCAGAAGACATTAGGGAATTTACACAGGTGAGAAACTATGTAAATATAAAGAATGTAGAAAAAGCTTCAACTGTAAGTCATCCTTTATTGTTCATCAAAGAAGACATCATGAGAGAAGCCCTATGAATGAAATGAATGTGAGAAAACCATTTACTGGAAAACAAACCTCCACAAACATCAGAGAACTCACACAGCTGAGAAACCCTATGAAAATAGAGTGTAGGAAAACAATTAAGCATATGTTACCTCTTCTGGTTCATAAGCAAATTCATACATGTGATAAACCCTATGAATGTAAAGAATGTAGAAAAACTTTAAAAGACCTCACTGTACATCAGACAACTCACAGAGGTCAAAAAAGCTATGAAGGTAATGTATGTAGAAAAACCTTTTGCTAGAAGACAAACTTCCATTTGCATCTGAGAACTTATACAGTTGAGAAGCCCTATGAATGTAAGGAGTACATGAAATCATCCAAACATAATTCATCCCTCACTGTAATCAAAGAAATCACACAGGTGAGAAACCAAACAAATGTAATATATGTGGTAAAACCTTTCAACAGGTGTCAAACTTCCATTCACATCAGAGAAACCACACAGGTGAGAAAACTTATGAATGTATGTGGAAATACTTCAACCAGAAATCAACCTTCCACACATATCGGAGAATTCCCACAGCTTAGAAACCGTATGAGTACAATGTATGTGTAAAAGCCTTCTACTATAAGTTGGACCTCAAAAGGCATCAGAGAGTTTACCCAGGGGAAACAATAAAATAGTAATGAATATGGGAAAAAATTTGTGAGAAGGCATACCTCAGCAGGTAATAATGATTTTATAAATGCAAGAAATTCTGTAAACAGAGTGTCCATGTGCTTGCCAGAATCCACTTTCTTTTCTCTGGGACTCACATCCTGCATTTTGCATTCTTTTAATGTTTCTGAGACAATGTCACTAAGGTTTGCAGTGGGATGAGGTTTGCATGGGTGGATTGTTACTTCTAGACTAGTCCACAAAAAATCTTACAATAAATTCTCTCTGGGTTGTCATGTGCTACAGACCCGAAGTGAAGAATGACCTCTAGGGAATCTTGGGAGCCATAGTCAGAAAGTCAATGTGATTTAAGAAATGTGTATCTTACTAGACAGAGCAAAGGTCATTCTAAGTCTATCCCTGAATCTCTGTAGTTTCATGAGTGAAAAATAACTGTTGAACTATTTTGTGTGATGTGTATGCAACATAATGCAAAGCCACTGTAATGGATTCACTTTATAAGCTTTCTGAGACAAGTTACCTGTTATTTTAGAAAACTCACTCATGAAGGTGACCTTTTTTGTCACATGTTATTCTCAATTCAATTTATGGAAGAAAAGAATCAAGAAATAAAATTATAATGAATTGTGACTACTTTATCAGGGACATTACATTAAATACAGACTAAGGTATATTATAAATTCCTTTAAACATGTGAGAGCTTTCAACTAAATTTCCAAATTCATATGTATTAGAAAAGTTTGATGACAGGGGATTATCAATTTGTGTAATGTATATATTATTAATGAAAATGTTAGATACAGTATTAGAAATTATTTCAATATCTAACAACAGACAAATACAATATTTACGATTTTGCCTGTCTGAGTGTTCCTAGTTATCCTAACTAGAGTTTGAGAGTTACTACTGACATTGGATGAGAATAGGCCAGAGATTCTGCTAAACAGCCTACAGTACACAGAATATCCCGAATATCTATTTATGTATATATATGGGCATTTCATGGTAGCAGACATTTTCCTTGATGGGTCCTAGAACAACTTTCCAGATAATATGCATACTTAGTGTAATAAATGTTGTGACCTACATTAAGAAATTTCATATTAAATGCCATTCTAGACTATAATATCTTGGTAAATAGTTTTAGGTATTCTGTTCTTTCTTATTCTTGCAGTATATATAAATGTATATGGCTGTTGTCATCAAACCAGCTTAAGTAAGGAATATAGTTTTTCTCCTAACATATGAAGTTCCCAGAGCTGTCCAGTGAATCTAATACAAACATTATTTACAGAGAAATATACAAATGAGGGCACAATTGTTCTTACTTATTCATTTTTATAAGGTGAATTGATTAAAACAGTTTACCCATTTCCTCCTATTACATGAAAAGCAGCCTCTGGAAGAGTAGTTTCCATCTCTGGTCCTATTCCTCTTACCTTTAAATAGGGCAGTCACATAGGTATGAGGAAGTGGACCAAATGCAATGCTTTGTAACTGAGGAAACTCTACATTTTCATAAAGGGTCATAATAGAAGTTGCTCCAATGGATTATAATGAGGTGTAAATTAGATGAAGCAGTTTGAATATTACTTGGAATATGATAAACAATATATAATCTATACATGATAAGTTGTTATTGTTATTTATAAGGATGTATTGCAAGGAGGCTCCAACAGGGAATTGGCCACGAAAAAGTCATCTTACACTTTGTCAGTGACCTGATTCGGTTTTGATAACCAGTTCTATATAGAGTAATTCAGGGATTTATCTTGACCTAGGTTTTTAAATAATTAGATGATATTAAAATTTCTCTTTGTATTTTTTAAGGCTGAGCTTGTGTCCCAACTCTATTTATTAACATATTGGAAAGATTCCATTATATAGCTAAGAATACTAATGGATACGTGGAAGAAGTGACTGATCTCTTGTAAACTGATCTTTGTGGAAATGTATTAAGATTGGATTTTGTGTTCATCAGGTATAGTGTTTGAAATTTTTACAGTAGAAAGCCATAGAACTAGTGTGAATGATTTTGTGTGCTTCACAATTGTGCTTTAGCAGGTAAAGTGAACCTTACTCAAAGGACTGGACAAATCTACAATCACAGTGGGTCTGTCAGTCAGATTTTCCATCACTGTGACAAAATAACTGAGAAATTTAAATTAGTAGGGAGAATTAATTTTGGTTCAAGGTTTTAGAGGTTGCAGAGCATGATTGACTGGATCCTTTGCTTTTAGGCCAGTGCTAACTCAGAAACATCATGGAGGAGGAAAGTTATTCATGGCAGCCAGGAGGGAAAGAGACAGGAAGGGGCCAAGAACTAGACCCTGTCTTTTGTAGCTTCATCACCTCCCAATTGTCTTCAGATTTTGAAACCATCTATGGATTAAACAATTGATTATTTCAGCCCTCATAACATCACTGTCTCTAGAAACACCTGCATGGTGTTTTGCTAATCTCCAGAGGTGTGTTTTACTTATCTCCTATACACTGCTCCATTCAATCAAGTTGACATCAAAATAACAATCATAGTGGGAACCACAGATATTTCTATTGGTTAAGAGAGTCAGGTGTAAAAAGTAGAAGTAATTGAGTGGAATCAGATCAAGGTAACAAATGACCATGGAATTGTCCATTATCAACATAGTAGCCACCACTCTGAATACCCCATATAGTATCTTTAATTACCACTGACTAGAAATGGTGGGTAATGGAGTTATGGAAAGATAATGGTTAATGGGTATAGGTATCAAGGTGGGTAAAAGTATAAACTTCTAATGGTTTATGGCACAGTAGGATGAATGGTTGATAAGAATCACAATTGTATATTTCCAGATAGCTAGTTGAGATGATTTCAAATGTTCCTTACACAAAGAAATAATGATGATAAATATATTAATTACTATGATCATTACACATACATTTATTGAATTGACCTTATGCTCCAGTACTGAAAAAATAGAGGTTTCCTGGCAAGAATGAAGAGGAAATTATTGAAGATCAGATCAATAAGGTAAGAATTTGACTTTGCAAAAACAGTAATTACCAGTTAGTTGCTGTATTTTAAACAGATTGATAGTAGCAACATATATTATTTGATAGGACAGACAAGTAACTAAAAATAACAGAAAAGAATATTATTTGGTCCATGGTAGCACTTGTGAACCTAAGTCATTTATGCCTTCATGAGCAACAATATTCATTAATAAGCAGTGAAATATTTTTCAATATTGTTGGTATTGAAATATATTAATTTTGTAAGTGAAATTATTTTCCTTGTCTTAAAAATAAGAAGGTTTTCTTTATGGTTTTAGATGAAATTAAATTAATGGCATACTTAGAAGTCATACAAAGCAGTTACCACTGAATAAGTCACTCAAGATATTAGAAAATTCATGTAATTAAACTGAAAATGGATTGTGCAAATCTGTATCCCCAGTAACTTTGGAGGCAGAGGAAAGATGATTATGAGTTCATAGCCAGTCCCAGGAAAGCTAGATCCTACCTCAAAAACAAAACAAAACAACAACAACAAAAAGTGCTTGGGAGCATGGCTTAAATGATAAAGCATTTGCCAAGAGTATACAAGGATCTGCATTCAATCCCCAGTACTTGCAAGAAATAAAATGTAATTGCAAGTTATGTTCTTTTCCAGTGTATGAGTATGGAGAGTTACCTGCCAGGGCACATTGGCCCCTGAGTTTGTGAGAGCTGAGAGTAAAGGACAAGAAGAGAAAGTAGACTATTTACATGATGAAAAACCAAACTGTTCCTCTTTCACCAAGTGTGTTTAAGAATGTGAACTCCTTTTCCACAAGGCCTCATATTTTGCTTGAGGGTGAATACTAAACCAATATGAATGGAGTCTCATGCAAGAAGAGAAGCACGGGATGGCAGAAATTGGAATGATGCAGTTGCAACACAAGGATTACCAATAACTGAGTTCTACTCCCAGCTGCAATGGAAACCAGACAATACACAATGGAGTTTTACTCAGCCATAAAGAAGAATGAAATCTTATCATTCTCAAGTAAATGGATGGAACTGGAGAACATCATTCTGAGCAAGGTTACCCAAGCTCAGAAGACCAAAAATTGTATGTTCTACCTCATATGCAGACTTTAGATCTAGGGCAAATACAGCAATGTTGTTGGACTTGGGTCATATTCTAAGGGTAGAGCACATATGGGAGGAACAGGATAGGTAGGAAACCCAAAACTTGAAAGTGTCTGATGTCCCCACTGCAGAGGAACTAATATAGAAATCTTAAAGCAACAGAGGTCAATATGGGAAGGTGATGGGAACTAGTGAAAAGGTCAGGTAGAAAAGAATCAATTTGGGTTGTAACACACTTGTGCATGGAAGCAATATTAGGAATCTTTCTGTATAGTTATCCTTAACTAGCAAAAACACTTTGTCTTTCTTACTATTGCTTATGTCTTCTCTTCAACAAAATTGGAAAAAAGGGCAGAAAATGTTCTGCCTGGAAGCTAGGCGGTAGAGGGGGAACAGGGAGAGAGTGGAGGGCAGGGGGAAGAAACGGCCCAAACAATGTATGTGCAATGAATAAATGAATAAAAGAAAATAAAAAAGAAACCAAATGAAAAATTCATGGAAGAAAAGAAACAAAGATAAGAGATAAAATAAATGAAATTAAAAATAAAAATGAATTATCAACAAAACTGTTATTTGAAATAATTAATAGATCTGACAAATAGTAGACTAAGATAAAAGACAAGACCCAAATGAGTCAAACAGAGTTTCAAAAAGAAACATTATAACTCATACTACAGAAGTACAAAGGATCATGAAGAACATTAATAAGCATATGCCAACACATTATAAAACCCAGAAGAAATGGATAAATTCTTAAAAATATAACTTACAAAAGTAACCATAAAAATACAAAATCTAAACCCACAGTAACAAGCAATAAAGTCAAATCAGTTATGAAAATCTCTCAGTGAACAATAGCCTAAGATTAGATGGCTACACATTAGTACTCTATAGAACATCTGAAGAAAATTTCTTCTCAAACTTTTCCAAAAATTTAAAAGGTAGAGAGATATAAAGCTATTTATAATAGTTCGCTAGGGTCAAAGCCATAGTTGGAGAATAATTAGCCAAATTTTATTTTTAAGCAAGAAGTGACCATCTAGGCATTTCAGCAGCAAACATTATCTTAACCTATAGTATAAATGTATGTTCATATGTATTTCTGTGTATGTCTATGTGCGTATGGAGGATAGGAATGAATGTTCACACACATTTTCATGTGTTCTCAACCAAATATGAAGAAAATAGTATAAATCTAGCTGTCAATACTGAGATTCTACTTTGAAATCTGGGAAAAAAAAACAAGGGACAGTTTGCTGGTGAATCTAATGTCTATTATAATTCATAGGATACTTAGTTTCTTTCCAGATATGAGTATCCTTATGAATTGTTCTGAGCAACAAAGAAACACTGCTGGGACACATCTGGTTCAGCCTTTGTCTCCACAGTGGAGTGGGCATTGGAGTTGGAGTTATATACAACATTGCACCTAGTGGGCTTTCACAGGCGGTATGGATAAGCAGAATAGTTCTTTATTATTCCCATCACAGTTACATTCATTTTCTTCCTGACCATCAAGTTGATGATAATTGAGGAATCAAGCTCCTAATGAGATACACTTAGACAGACCTGGCAATCTTTTGATTTCCTAATATACACCTTTTTCACTCTCTTTTTTTTCTCCTACTTAAATCAGATATTGCAGTCTCTTTTACTGCTTAAATATCATTGTTCTTCACTCTAAGGAAGGAAATGCTTGGTTTCCACATAGTAAGTGTCTTGTTATACACTGGCAGTTTAGGTGGCAGTGTCATCGTAGTCTAGATTGTCTTTGAGGTGGAGGGTGAGATTGTAACACATAGTTTAAGGGTGGAAGGTATTTTCTTTCTTCTCTTAGGCCACATATTTCATAAGGTGCCTCCCCTTTACCTGGGCTCCTGAAGACCTGGTGTGCTTAGGTTGCAAACTCAGATCTCTAAGCTAGTCTTTGTATAACTACTGACATACCACTAGTACACATTGTTGGGTTTCTGTGTTTAGAAAGATTGGTAACTTAAGGATATTTAATGTCCTCTTAGGAGCATAAACATAGACAGGTTAAGGATTGTTGTCATCTCGGCCTTCAGTATTTAAGTGTTTTAAATATAGCAATTCAGATTGTAATGGGTAGAATTTTGCCATCTGGTCTACGCAATTGTATATTTTTATTTAGCAAAACAACCCAAGACTTACTTTATGTTGCTTTGTTCAGTACCTGTTGAATTCCGCAGAAGGCTTGTTTTCAAAGAAAGTATTCTTAAATGAATGTGACTCTTCAATGGGATTTCTCCATCATACTTGAAATGTTTCTTCTCTGGTTATACTTAGGGTCATTTGAGTTCCTCCCCTTCCCACTGGTATCAAGAGCAGTGACTTTGTTCTCAGGTAGAGGATGTGTAATTCACAATATATTTGAGTAAATCACAATATATTTGAATTCATCCCCAAACCTATCTATTTGTATTTTGGACAGATAAAGAGAATGCTCCTTGAGTTTTTGGGAGGAGAGTACTGGGGTTTGAACTCAGGGCCTCACAGTTGCTAGCCAAGTGAAATACAACTTGGGACAAGCCTTAACCCATTTTGCCTTAGGTAATTTTTGAATAGGGTTTAGCTTTTATGCCTAGCCAGTCTGAACTGTGGTACTTCCTGTGTAGCCACAATTAACTTTTTATAAATTGTGTGGGTTTGCTGAGCTTTTGCCTGGGCTGGTATCGAACTGAAATTCTCCTGATCTCTGCCTCCAAAGTAGGTAGTACTACAAGAAGACACTATGTCTGGCTGCTTTTGGGCCTTAAAAGGGAAAGTTTATTTTGATTGCTTTGGGTATTGTACTGGTTTGCACTTTGATCACTGTAAAGTACATAATAAATGTCACTGATTAAAAAGAAGGAACATTTCCTTCCTAATCCGATGAAGGCACAGCACTCACAGCACTGCCTTACCTGCAGTGACAGGTTTCAGAAGACAGGTTGCACATCAGTGGGGAGAAGGGACTGTGTTCCTTGCCCTAAGTCAACAGTATCATGATTTTGTTTTCTTTTTCCTACAGGAAGAAAGGTAAGGGGAATATAGATATGTATTCACACCAGTTCCATTCTGTCATTCATCATTTTAGCATCAACTTCTTGTATATTAGAGTAACTGATTGCAATAAGGAATGAAATAGGCCAGGTCAAGTTTTAGGATATAGTTGAAGTTCTAAAATCTTTCTATTATATCTAAATCAGAACTATCTTACTGCAGGAAATTCATATCACTGTTTGCCAGCTAATTTCACTTAGCCTCACCATTTCACATTTTGTTTTATTTTATCATCTTTGAATTTTGATATATTTGATTTGGCCAACTACAGAAAGTACAAGATTAAACTGGACTTAACTTTAGTTAAAGAAAAATAAAAAATTAAAACATAAATGATACATTTCACAAGAAATTATTGCATGTTATTAGTTGCATATTTTGTTCTCAAAAAGAGGGAGATTATTAAACCACATGGTGTTTGGAGGATTGAAGGGATTTTTCCTTCTCTGAAGAGCATTTATTTTTATGAAAATAAAGTATCTTCACCAGAAAAAAGAAACAATCCAGCTAGGTACCATCACACCTATAATCCTAGTCACTTGGGAAGCTGAGATCAGGAAGATCACAGTTCAGGGCCATCCTCAGCAAATAGTTTGCAAGACCCCATCTCCAAAGTAACCAGAGCAAAATGAACTGGAGGTGTGGCTCAAGTGATAGAGTACCCGTTTGCAAGCATGAAGCCCTGAGTTAAAACCCAAGTCCCACAAAAATAAGAAAAAAAGAATCAAATTGTGTTATAAAAAGGACCTGAAGTATATTTTAAAAACTGAAATTAGATAAGTTAATTTATATCTGAGAAACACTGTAAAACTGACCTTATAATTTGGGAAAAGAAAATTTACTAAACACCCTATGACATTGAGCTAAGACGTCATCTTATATAATGAAACAAGACTCAGAATGCAAACTTCTTGTTGAAATCACCATAAGAAGGGGAGAAATGTTGAAAGGAGAAAACTGGAGGGCATGATCCAATTCAATATATATACATATATATATATATATATATATATATATATATATATTATATATATCTGGACATGTCACAAAGAAATTTTCTGTAGACCTATCACAAATGAACAAAAATA
The DNA here is from genome assembly GCF_047511655.1 of Castor canadensis. Taxonomy (NCBI): domain Eukaryota; kingdom Metazoa; phylum Chordata; class Mammalia; order Rodentia; family Castoridae; genus Castor; species Castor canadensis. Next base: position 46,000,237 of record NC_133400.1, on the reverse strand, counting down.
GTTTTTTTTCAAAAACAAAGAATAGGAAGGTGAAATGGATCCTATCTGGGGGTTGATCCCAGTGGGAGGAGGGGGGATATAAGGAAAGAGAGAAGGAAGCTGAATGTAGTAGAAATATTATGTAGTTGTGTATGAAAATGGAAAAATGAGACACGTTGAAACTATTACAGGAATGGAAGTAGGAGGGTAAAGGAGAATGATGTAGGGGGTAAGTTGAACTATGATTATTATAAAAACTTTTGTAAATATCAGAACAGTACATAATAAAAAAACAGACAAAAAAAGAGTAAACCCTGGAATTTATGGGATGAAGCATGTGTCTGATAAGTTGATTTGAGCAAATTCTTAATTAGAAAGGGACCAAAAATAATTTGCTGGAAAACAGATGAAACACACACATACACAAACAGCATGAAGCTAAGAGGCAAAGGTCCATGCTGAAATCATATTACTGAGATTGTCAGAGACAGTGACATTGGCAGTAAGAGTAGCTATTCTGAATGTATGTAAAACTGTGAAAAGAAACATTTCAGCACAAAGATGAAGATCAATAGAAGACATTACGTATAAATCTAAGAACTATACATTAATCATAATGAAATAGATGGAGATATGAAGGACCTGGTTAAAATGAGCAGGTCTGTTCCATTTGTGGGCTGCCAATGAGTCTATTTTAGCTCTAGAGACTGGGAAGAGGGTTTCAGACAGCCCCATCTTGTTGGTCATTTCCTCATGTACAAGTTCAGTTTCTGTTAACAAAGATGAGAGCAAGAGTGAATGAATCTGTCCAGGCCACTCAGTTCTAAGTACAAATTAAGTGACTATAAAATAGGCCAACGTATAATTCCACAATGTATAATTCTGTGTTAATTAGATATTATATCATTGATCTTATTTGTCTTTTAAATATCTTGTGGACAGAAACATATTTTTGTCTTTCTATTCCAAGAATCTGGACATACAAATACTGATACAATTTGTCTCACAATGTAACTATTTCAGTTTTGGTCTTAGAGACAGAAAACTCTAAAATGCACGGGTTTTTTTGACAATACTAGAATTTGGACTCAGGGTTTCATGCTTGCTAGGCAGGCACTCTACCTACCACTTGAGCCATACCACCAACCCTATTTTGTGCTGTCTGTTTTCATGATAGAGTCTTGTGAACTATTTGCCCAGCCTTGGCTTTGAACCAAGATCCTCCTCATCTCTGCTTCCCCAGTAGCTAGGATTCCAGGCAAGAGCCATCAGTGCCGAACTTAAGATGCACAATTTTTAGACTCTAAATGTCATGAAAAAGAATAGCTAGCATTGATTCTAAATAAACAGAAGATATTTTCTGATCCTAAATTAAAAGTTTCTGGTTTCATTTTGTTCTATTTTTCTGATTTTCTGACTTTGTAACTTTGATAATTTACCCTCTAGACACTGTAATTATGAAATTCAAGCTACCATTTAGAAATTGTTTTTCTATTTGCACACCTTCAACTCCCTGCCTTTACTTTTCTAAAGCTAGGACATTTTGTTCTGCTTATATGACCATTTTGTTCTATTTATCAATATCTCTTCACTCTTTTACTCATGAACTAACCATTGTTATTAGATCTTTGTATAATCAGTGTTCATGAAACTCATCCATTACCACACTTATGCTAATAACTTCTTCATGTACACAGACCAGATTTACACCATGATATCTAAACCAAAAAGTCTGTCTCTTACTAGACTTATCATCCTTCATCACTATTGACACTCACAAAGCACCTTACAGAAAAAATGAAATGGCCACAGTCTAAAACCTTCAATTTGATTCTTTAGGATCTATTAACAACCTTAAGAAAAATACATGACAAAACACCATACTCTATACATACCAAATCTCTCATGAATAAAATCCAAATGATTCTCATGAAACCTTATGAAGTAGAAAGCACCAATGTCACTTTCCAGACTAGGAAGTAGTGTTTCTGTAACTATGTTTGATTATACAGCTAGTGATCGATGGTAAAACATCAAAAGTTAGGAATGTAGGAACACTGTTGTTTTTGTTTTTCATTTGTCTTTTTGCTTCAGAAGAAATTCAATAGTTGGTTCATTTCTTTTTTGTTGTTGTTACTGCTCTTTAATTTTAGCCAGACAAGTGTGAGTGCATTATCATTGGAAGTTTAGAGTATTTTCAGTACTGACTAATATTTTTACGTGCCAAATGAATGAATCCTCATTTACTTAAAATTAGTAAACTATGCAGTTATAAGAATAAAAACTTATAACTTTTTGTCAAGTGTGTGACTCTGATCCTGAAAGACTGTTTAAGACAGGTTTCCTAAATCAGAAAGTAGAAAGAATTACTATTATTGAACTTCTGCAGTGATTACAGCAGTGGGCATTAGAATTTAAATACCTCTTTGAATTCATCCTCTGTGGAATTTGATTCTCAGTCTAATTATATATAAGATAAAGATAATGGATAACACCAGCAATAACTGAAATTGATTTAGATTTTTGAAATGTTAAATATGTAGTGTATATGGTATTTTCAGGAAATTGAGGTCAAGAAAAAGTTGAAATTTCAAACCAGGGGCCATTATATGAAGATTATGATAAAGATTTGATAGTATTATATTCACTAATGTTCAGAAAAAAACATGAAATCTAAAAGATACACTGGGAGAACAAGAATTCTTTAAAACAAGATGTTTTTGAGACTTCTGAAGAAGTAGAAAAAATTGTGTGCTTCTCTTACAGGAGTGTAGCAAATGGCTGATATGAAAGATTAATGAGAAGGGGAGCAGCACTGTAGGGACAATAGTTTAAAGTGTCAGAGGAAGGAAAGGAAGAAGAGGAACAAAGTGATTTTTGGCTCCAGCAAGAGTCACTGAACTTCCAAAGAGCCCCCAAATTGTATTTTCTATGACTTAGTGCTTCTGTTCAAAATAAAGTTTCTGCAGAGCAACTTTCATATCTTTGTTCCTCAAACAGTATATTACAGGATTCAAAGCAGGTGTTAGAATGGAGTAGAAAATAGATGCTAGGCGACCTTGAGCTGGGGAGTATTGAGAGGCAGGCCTCAAGTACGTGAAGCTTCCCGTTTCATAAAACAAAATAACTGTGGTCAGATGAGAGGAGCAGGTAGAGAATGCTTTCCACCTACCATCCACAGAGGGGATCTGAACAATTGTAGAGATGATAAAGACATAGGTCAGGACTGTGAGGGCAAAGGAGCTCATGACAATGCAGCTGCTGACAGCAAAGCCAGTCTGCTTATTGTAGTGGTAATCAGTGCAAGAAAGTCTCATGACAGGAGGGATGTCACAGAAGAAATGCTTAATAACACTGGGTCCACAGAAAGGAAGGGAGAAGGTGTTGAGGGTGTGGAAGGCTGAGTAGATGGCCCCACTTACCCAGGCCATGAAGACTAGTTCAGAGCAGAGTTTCTGGCTCCTTGTGCTCCCATAGATTAGGGGCTTGAGGATTACCAAGCATCAGCCATAAGGCATGGCTGTGAGCAGAAAGCACTCAGTGGATGAAAGTGTAATAAATATGTAAAGCTGAGCTATACACTCAAGATAGGAGATGACACTAGAGCCCTTGAAGGAGGTAATCACAGTTTTGGCGATGGTAAGTGAAGTGTAGCACATATCTAGAAAAGATAAATTCTTCAGGAAGAAGTACATGGGGGAGTGGAGCCGGCTTTCTCTAATCACAGCTGCAATAACGGAGATGTTCCCCAGGAGGTAAAATGTATAAGCAAACAAGAAAAATAAAATGATGATAAATCTCAATTCTGAGGCATCTGAAAAACCCCTGAGGATGAACTGAATCACTCTGGTCTGATTGAACATTTCTCCTCTTTGAAGCATTTTCAGATGCAGTGGCCACACACAGCTAAGTGAAGAAACAGAAACAGCAGACAAAATTGAAATGTCCACTTTGTCCACAGAGTTATACCTCCATCAACAAAAAAAAAAATCAATCTTATGAAACACTTTATTTACATGATCACATTTCAGTGAATAATGTGAGTTTTTTGATGAATTAATTTACAGCATTTGTCCCAAGTCAACTAGTCTAAACACATTTCTACACGTGTATAACAGTTCTTTAGATGAGAAAGTTCTGTATCAGAGAGAGGAAACTAGGGTGGATGTTGGGGGGTAGGAGATACCTGCCAAAATTTTCTTCTTTTTAAATCTTGGAGGCCTTCACACGAGAAGCAGTCATATGTGTTTACTCTTCTATGTATTGAAGCAGTTCAACCCATGTAGACATTTCAACATTAATTCAGTTGATTGTGTTTTAAAAAGAATAGATGTTTTTGTTTTGTTTTTAACAAGCTTCTTCCTAATTTCACATAGCTTACATGAATCTGCTATTATTTCTACTGCTGGTTACATCCTCTCCCATTACCCTTCACTGATGTTAATTTCCTTGTCCTTACCTAATCTATTTATTTTCTTCAAGGGTCTTTTTTTAAACTAAGTTAAAAATAACTCCACTAACACCCATGGGAAATTTTGCTTTGAAGAAAATTAAATTAATTAAATTAAATGAAGACATTCAATGTGAAACATTTGAGTCCTATGTTTATATACCAAATTGATTTTATATATTTTCCTTACATATTTTTCCTCTGCAGGCTTATATTTTTATGAATAGTGCTTTATTCTTTCTTTATCTGTAGAGATTATCAGGACCCAAGGATGGCTATGTACTTTAGACAATGAATGAGCAACAGCTAAAGCAAACCTCTGTGGAAATATTTCCTTGAACATCAAACATTATGTATTTAGACATGATTCTGAGAGAGAGATACAACTGTTGGAATGCTCAAGCTCCTGCATATGCACAAACAAAAATATTTCAAACACTCATTAATATTATGTTATGTATTGGCCGTTAATGTTTGTTAAGATATTATTATACCCACAGAAATTTATTTGCTGCTCTGAGCTCATCTTCCCCACATTATCCATAACTCCAAAGATAACATTTCCTATATATAGCAGAACTGGATAAACAAGACTCACATTCTTATTTGTAGTCCCAAATCCCTTGACTTCATTAACTATTAATAAAAATTTAGAAAGAATGTAGTTTAACTGAGGCTTTCCTACCACTGACACCATGTCAGTCACTTGAGAGGTAGAAGTACAGGTTTAGGGATAATAAGAGCACAGAAAGTCAGGGCACATAATTTCATAAAACAAGCACTACTTGACATGAAAGAACAAATGGACTCCAACACAATAATAGTGGTAACCTCAACAATTCATTCTCACAAATACATCATCCAGAGCAAAAAACAATCAACAAAGAAACTTCAGAATTAAATACCACTATAGATCATATCAAGCTAAGAGATATCGACAAAATATTCTATGGAACAGCTGCAGAACACACATTTTTCTCAGCAGCACATAAAATTTTCTCCAAAATAAATAATATTTAAGATATGAAAGCAAATCAACACATTTAAGAAAACTGAGATAACCTCCTGAATTGTATGAGACCACATTGGAATAAAACCAGAAATCAATAGCAAAATATGAACAATACATGGAATATATTCAACACATGAATATTGAACAATAGACTGCCAAAGGATTAGTGGGTCATTTTCAAATGAAAATGCAAACAAAATTTTCCAGAACCTTAGGGACACAGCAAAGGCATTAGTAAGAGGAAAGTTTATAGCTGTGGTTGCTTACATTAAATAAGAGAGATCTTAAATAAATAGCCCCATGTTACATATCAAGTTATAAGAAAAATAAGAACAAGTCAGATCCAAACTTGGTAGTTGCAAAGAAATAATAAGCATTAGTTTAGAAATTAATGAAAAGAAAAATACAAAAAAATCAATGAAATAAAGTTGGTTCTTTAAAAATATGAAAAAGATTATGCAAACTAACTGAAAGAAAAACCTCTATCTATACTAAAAAATTTAGCAAAATTAGAGATGAAAAGGATGTTAGAACAACCAAATATACCAATGGGGGTGTGTACTGGTGGCTCACACCTGTGATTCTAGCTACTCAGGAGGCAGAAATCAGGAGGATCACAGTCTGAAGCAAGCCTAGGCAAACAGTTCATGAGACCCTATTTCAAAAAAGGTGGAATGGCTCAAGTTGCAGATCCTGAGTTAAAGACCAAGAACCAAACAAACAAACAAACAAAAAATGAAATTCAGAACATCATTAGGGAATATTCTAGAAACCTAAGTTCTAACAAACTGGAAAATTGAGCAGCAAATAAATTTCTAGACACACATGCCCTTACTAAACTGACTCAAAAGCATATCAACCACTTAAGTAGATCTATAATGAACTATGATTTTGAGACAGTAATAAACAGTCTCTCACCAAGATACCATGTCTGGATAGATTCACTGCTGACTTCTACCAGACCTTTAAGGAAGAACTAACACCAGTAATCCTCAAACTATTCCATAAATAAAAGAGAAAGAAGGCTACCAATCTCATTTTATGAAGCCAGTATTATCCTGAAACCAAAACCAGTAAGGACACAACAAAATAAAAAATTATAGGCCAGTTTCCTTGATGAACAGAGATGCAAAAATCCTTAAAATACTTGCAAATTGAATCCAACAACACATTAAAATGTCATACACCATGATCATGTTACTTTTATTTCAGCAATGAAAGGATATTGAAACATATGAAATTTAATAAATGTGATACAGCACGTAAACAGAATTAAGAACAAAAATCGCAGGAGCATCTCAATAGATGCTGAAAAAACCTTGACAAAAATCAACAGTCCTTCATGATAAAAGACCTGAAGAATCTAGGAGTATGAGTACCTCAATATAATAAAAGCTGTATACAATAAGCTTATGGCTAATCTAATACTAAGTGGGGAAAAACTGAAACCATTTCCTCTAAGTCAAGAATGAGACAAAAGTTTCTACTCTTTGCACTCTTATTCAATGGAGTAGTTGAATTCTTATCCAAAGCAATAAACCAAGAAAAAGAAATAAAAGGAATATGGATAGAAAAGAAGGAAATCACATTATTCTTATTTGCAGAAGATACTATTATATACTTAAAAGACCCTAAAGATCCCACCAAAAATTTTGTAGATGTGATAAACACTTTCAGCAAAATAGCAGAATACAAATTTAACAAATAAAAAATAAGTAGCTTTCTATATACCAAAATCAAGCAGGATAAGAAAGAAACCTGGAAAATATTCCCAATCACAATACCCTCAAAAAAAGTACCTACAAATAAACGTAATAAATGAGGTGAAAGAATTCTACACTGAATACTTTATAGCACTGAGGGAAGGAATACAAGACACTAGAAAATGGGAAGACCTCCAATGTTCATGAATGGAAAATGCAGTACATATACACAACTGATTATTATTCAGGAATAAAGAATGAATTTAAGTCATTTCATGGTAAATGAATGGAACTTGAGATCATTATATTGACAGAGATCAGAAAGACACATATCACATGTCTTTGCTCATACATGAATCTAGACCTATAAAAACCTATCCCAATGGTAAAAGGGGGATTTTTTGGGGGGTATAAACCAGCAGGAGCAGGGATCTGGAAAGAAGACAGTGTTGGAGAATAAACTTCATTGAAGTACACTATATATGTGTATGAAAACATCATAATGAAACACAAAAAAACTGTTACAAGGGGGATAGAGGGGACTTAAGAAAGTAATAGAAAGGGAGAGTTTGATCAAAATCCATTACATGCATGTACTTAAATATCACAGTGAAACCCTTTGTACAATTAATTCATGCTAATAAAATAAATTTAAAAATTACAGCCTGGGCTGGAGATGTGACTGAAGTGGTAGAGCATATGCTTAGCAAGCTCAAAGCCCTGAGTTCAAACCACAGTACCACCAAAAAAAATTTACAAACTGTCCAAAGTATTAGAGATGATAAAATATTTAATGTTGTACTACATAAGAATTAATACTAAAAATACAAAGCTATGTTTGAAACATTCCATTTAGAAAGGTACAAGGACATTGCACACCTTATTATCTTAAGGTGGTAAGATGTCTGTAAATAGAGGAGCTTACCATTAGAACTAAAATGTAATGAATGCAGTTATAGAAAAGATTTTGAGGGCTGGGGACATGACTCAAGTGTCACAGCATCTGCTTAGCAAGCACAGGGCCATGATTTTAATCCCCAGTACGTACAAAAAAATCCTCCAAAAACCAAACAGGTCTTAAAAAGAGTTAAGAAGTATCTATAGTCTGTTTTCTTTAAACCAGGATTGTTAAATATTGATCCACGTTGCCTCACTGTATATCCAGGCTGGTTGAGGACACCTTTATGCATAGTATGCAATTCCAGCACTATCACAAAGGCATGAAGAAAAATGCTGGGTCAGAAAACAGGACTGAAGTCTCTTAGACATGAGAACTGATGCACTGCTGTCCTGAGGGGTAGATAACATTTTTAACAAAAGAAAAACATTCTCCTCTCTTATTTCCTGCTGTGGCTTGGGTTGTTGGTTCATCTGTCCATGGATTTCCAGAGTAAAGTTCTTTATTCTGATCTCTGGTGGATGAGGTCATTAGTTTATGCCAAATTGGCTTATTATTTGAAGACCTGGAGGATACATTTTAAAGACAGATTTTGATTGTGCATTTATTTTCACTCCCTATGAGTTTAATTTAAGTTCCTGGAGGCTGAACAAGAAGGATCAGTTTGGATTCTGAACAAAAATTAACAAAATAATGAAATGTGTTTAACTCAAAGCCAGTCATTGTTACATTAAGAGACTGGATTCACATCTCATGGTCTTATCTCCACCCTGAAAGTTCCACTCTCCACAGTATCTCCTCTAAAATTTGAACTCACACATCCCTTCCTCCCATAATTGTAATTGCATTCTCTGAATTCCTCAAATATGTACATTGCTTCATTTATTGTAGTAGTTTCCTCTTATCAAGCACTTGATAATTTAGTAGTTAAGGAAAGGGAATTCTGGCCATGGTGGCAGAGAGAGAGGACATCTGCAGAAGGTACATGCATGATGCCAAGGCTATGGGAAGACTGCATACTCGTGAACAATGAAAGCCAAACCTCAGAGGCTCAGGAAATAGAATAGTTCAATATACATAGTTTTTCCAACAGTGAGACATTTACATAGTCTTCTAAATCATTTGGATAGCACTAACAATGAGCATGTTTTTAGGAAGCACACTGAGAACCTACTCAGATACCTGGCATTGTGTAAAGGATTACATTTTTTGAGACAGGGACTCACTGTGTTACTTGGGGTGATTTGTAACTTGCTATGTAGCCCAGGCTGGCCTCAAATTCATGATCCTCCTTCCTCTGCTTCCTAAGTGCTAGGATGACAGGTGCCACCATGTTCAACAGGATTATATTTTCAAAATTTCAGAGACTGTGCCCTCTGATGTCACTATGTAGGTTGGTAAATAGCCATTTACCCTATGACTAGTTAGTTTTAAAAGCATGCACAAACAAGTAACAAAAGATGCCCTCAGGAAAAGGGCGAGACGTTCCTACAGAAATTTTAGATGGAAGGAAGGCTTTCTTTAGAAAGAGTGGCTTGAGCTCAGATTTAAAAATCAAAGGAGAAGGTGAGTCTTTCCTTGCTGAGTCTAAATCTGTATTGTTCTCAACCCAGTTTCCTTTAATGTACAGTTTTCTGTAATATGTCAACCAGTGATAGAAAAGTTGCACAAAATCACTGTGTTGCTTTCATTGGTCTATTCATATATTCTAAATGGTAATAGCAGATTTATTTGCATTTGTACTTGGGTGTGCATATAATTTCAGGAGAGAATGTCCTGCTTCCTTAATAAAAAATAAATCATTAAAAACACATATCAAATCTAATAGGTTTCAGAATTTAGGGGTCAATCCACAAGTGTAGAACAAAGGTTCTTGCATCATCTAGTATCTCTGTGCTCTTTCTTTCAGGGTATTGTTTGGTAAAGAAGAGGTCAAGTAGGTCACCAAGAACTACAGTAGCCTGGTATGGTCTGAGGGGAGATTTATTCTTCTCATGGAGGCGCTGTTTGGAGTTGTTCATGGAGTAGCAATTACCACTGACTTCCTGAACTCTTCCTTATTGTTTGTTTCCTTTGATACCTGTTTCCTTTTCTTCAAACTACTCAGGTTGTGTTCAAACCCCTCTCTGGTCTCACTTCAACCTTAGAAAAGAGATACAATTGGGTTTGTATTTTGTTCTCTTCAAATATTCCCACGAAGACTATACCCTGACCACAGACTTCACAGTAAATTAATCTCTGCAGGTCCCACAGCCATTTATTTAGCAAGCCCGGTCCTCAAGTCTTTAAGATCTAACACTGCTATAAAACTTCCTACTTTAATGGAATTCTATGAGGGTTGAATGGGAAATTCTATAAAACCACCTAGTGCATTATGTATGCTCAAAAAATTTATACAGATATTTTCTTTTTCTTTATCCTTTTGGGTTCTGTTTCTTTCTGAAGACAAGTCCTCACCATGTTTCCACAGACAGTACCTTGCCCTACTAAATTCATTTAGAGATGCATGTGAAGAAAGGTGTGTCCCCTAGTTCTGGGATACATTTATCAAAGGAAATATAAATGAACCTAATTCAGGCAAATTCAGAAACCAAGAACCAAATCATTTGTAAATATAGCCAAGGAGATCATGACATTTCATTCTCAACCTTACTGGGGAATATAAAGATGAATCATCTCAGTTGAATGAATAATTTTATAATGTCAATATTCTGAGGTAGATATGAGGATACTTGAGCAGCAGTAGAAGCAGGAATTGGCAGTGATACTTATTTCTGTCTACCAATAAGCCTGTTAAGAAGAGGTAGAAATTTTGTTCTTGTGTATAATAGACGATATACAAAGGCACAGTGGTGGAATTAGGATCAGAATAGTTATGATATACTCAACACATTTTATCAAAATCTTTAATTTTTAGCCCTGCAACTTTCCTAAAAGAAATGGGGGTCAAGACATAACAAGTATATCACTTGGACTAAGGTAGAAATGAGTTTTTTCTCAATTAATTAGCTTTCACCTGGTGTACCAAAATTCGCCTTTTAAATCCAAAGCTCTCTGGGTGATCAAAGGGAAGGAAGGAACTGCTCAGTCAACAGGGTTGGTAGATCCTGTCAAAGTAAGAGGCTGCAGGTCTGGATGAAGGTAGCTGATTTCTCCTATATGTCTATTAGGCATGGGCATTGATTCATGTTTCATCCCATCTGGGAAAATGAGGGCATGTGCTTTGAACTCTCTAGAGAGCTTTCCTTGCAAGTATTTTTGGTCCTTGTCACTTGAGAGTTTTATTCCAGGTACCATTAACTCAGTGTAACCAGTCTCTTCCTTGGGTTATTTGGGGGAAGTTAATTTAAAAATAACAATTCCTGAGAGGACACAAAAATGCCAATTGGTGAGAAAAATGGTAATAGTATCTACAGAAGAGGGTGACAATGTGGGGAACTCAACTAACTACAGAATGACAGTTCATGAGTGCAATGTGAAGGACATATTAGATGTCAGAGGGGGAGGTATTTAGGAGATGTGCAGAGTGTATGCGACATGAAAATATTATGTGTTGGGCCAGGTCTGGTGGTGCATGGCTGTAACTGCAGTGCTCAGGAGTTGAGGTGAGGGGATTCTGAACTCAAGGCCAGTTTGGATTACACTACAAGACCCTGTATCAAAATAAACAAACACCAAATATATATGTATGTATACCACATACCCAAGGTCTACTACATACCACATATTCAAGGTGTCTACTTTGTTACACAGTTTGTATCTTGATGTTTTTCTAAGTAAAAGTTTATTTTAGTAATGTAAGTGCACAAATAAATGCACACAAAACAAAAATCTAAATATCTATGAAATTTTTCTGTGCACAGAAGTTCATGTAACCAAAATCCTGATCAACAACAGATCATGAATAACTTAGGTATCTGTTATGCTCTATTATAATCAATGCCTCCAAGAATAACTGCTGACCTGGCCATCAAGTCCATAGGTACCATTATGTCTTCATTTGATGTTTGCATCTTGCTTCTTTGTCTTATACTTTGCATGTAAGTTTATCCAGGTTGTTGCATATATTTCTTTTCTTTTGGTAATACTGGGTTTCAAATGCAGAACCTCAAGCTTGGTAGCCAGGTTCTCTGCCACTTAATTCACATCCCAGCCCTTTTTTTTTTTGCTTTGGTTATTCTTCAGGTAGGGTCTCCTGGTTTTGGCCAGGGTGTCTTCAGGCAATGATCCTCTTACCTATGGCCTCCCATAAAGCTTGTATCACAGGCATATGACACCATGCCTGGCTTATTGGAGTCTTGCTAACTTTTTGCCTTATCTGGTCTCAAAATGTGATCTTCCCAATCTCTGCCTTCCAAGTAACTTCATTTACAGAAGTGAGCTACTGTGCCATGCCTGTTTTATATATTTCCAGTGTGTGTTTTTATGTATTTCCAATGTAGAGTCTTTGTTATTGTTGAGTATAACAACACACTCATCCATTAATTTATTCACATTTTTAACAATTTTCGATTTATAGCTAAAATTTTATTGAATTTATTGTCCACAGCATGATATTTTGAAGTATGTATATATTGTGAAATTACCAAACTAGACAGTGAACCTGTGAATTACATCACATTGTGTTCATTTTGTGCTGACAACACTTAACATCTACTCCCTAACAGTTTTAAGAACATAAAATATTGTTACTTTTAGACATCATGTTGTAAAATTAGATCTCTTTAATTTATCTTCTTATGTAACTGAAAACTTGTAGCCTTTGACCAATATCTAACCAGACCCACCAACAAACTTAGACCATGGTAACCATCATAATACTCCTTACTTCTATAAGATCAACTTAAAAATATATCTCACACATGAGTGAGATAATGTGATATTTCTGTGTCTGGCTCAGTTTGCTTAGCACAATATATTCCAAATTCATCTGTTTCTGTAAAAGACAGGATTTCATGTTTTTTTGTGGTAGAATAAAATTTCATTGTATTTATTTAGTACATTTGCTTATCCATTCATCCATTCATGTGTACTTACAATGATTGTGCATTGTAATAAACATGTATGTAAAGACATCTCTTTAACATGTTGATTTCATTTTGGGGGGATACTCAGAAGTATGATTGCTAGGTCTGTGGGAGTTATATTTTTACTATTTTGAGGAATCTTCATCATGTTTTTCATAATGGCTATACTGATTTATATTCCTCACAACAGTGTGCAAGCTCCCACTTTTCTCCACATCTTCAATGCACTTGTTATCTGTTTTCTATTGTGTATTTACATATAAATAAATATTTATCTATAAAATATATATTTATATCTAACCTTTACTGCAGACATATTATCTATGAGATAGAGTATTTTTTTAAATTCTGCTTTATTTGAACCTAGTAATACATTTCAGGAATAATTTTATGGAATAAAATGTGAAAACATGAAAAAGAAAAAAAAATCATATTAAAACACAGAAAGCTTCTTTACCTTTATAGATACACAATTATGTTTCTTTGTGGCTAGAGTGTTATTTGTGTTATCAGCTTTTCTGAGTTTTTTCTAATTTCTACTATTGTACCAATAATAGCTGGATATGCTATACATTCTAACGTTCTATTGGACAAATATCCAGATCTGGTGTTGTGAAGTCAAGAAGCCCAAATGTTACACTTTTGATCAATACTGTAAATTTTCACTTCTTAGTGATTGTATAATTTTACCTTTTGCTATGGCAGTTCATAAGCCCAGAACATAGTCAAAAGAGTCAATGATTGCACACATGTATTCTTGTCATTTTGATTATTGAGAAATGGTGCATCAGTGGAATTTTATTTTAATTTTTAATGTAAAAGATGTTAGAAAAGAGAGTAGTGAGGAGGATTCTGTGATGACATTTTTGGAGAGGACTCAGAAATCCAAGGGATATTGTGGCACACACTTTGAGTAGTGGAAGTTGATATATTGAAGCAACAGAATTATCCAGCGTGGTTTGAAGAATGAGGTCCAGAAGATGAGAGAACAAGAAATCGGTATCAGTGATATTTGAAGTTAATTACAGGACACTGAAATGTTTCACCAGGAGAAGTGATGAGTGTAAGCAGTATGTTTAAAGGTTGCAGCAATGTTTGGAAAATAAACTCTAGAAAATAGCAGTGATTTCCTACAGAGATTTTATCCTAACTCACCTTTTGTCATAATGGGAGAATATCTATTATAATGCTCACCAGATTATTTATTTCCCACATTCCAAGTAGTAAACACAGACACACACACACACACACACGCACGTATACACACACACACACACACACACACACACACACACACATACTCTCCAGACTCCAGAAGGATATTTTCTAGGTCAAGGGGCTGAGAGTACTACTTTTTAAAACAATTTAATTTCAAACAAGAATTACATATATTAAAGGTACACAGCCTGATGATTTGCTAAGTATGTATAATGTGTGATGACCACCACAGTCACATCAATTGATGCATCCAACATTACCTGCTATGATTTGGGTGTAATTTGTCCCTCAGAGTTTCATGTTGTGGGAAACCTAGTCTCCTGAGCCATGGTGATAGGAAGCGATGCTGGAATTTTTAATAGGTTGGGCTTAGGGAAAGCTAGTTAAGTCACTGAGCACCATATATTGAAAGGGACTAAGGTTGTTCTCAAGGAATCCTGAATTAGTTGTCATGAGGGTATTATAAAAGTGTGAGCCTGACCATTTCCCCACACTCTGGCTTGTCTTTTTTTAAAATTTTTATTTTATTCATATGTGCATACAGTGGGTCATTTCTCCCCCCTTCCCCCCACCCTCTCCCTTGCCCCCCCATCTGCTCTCTTCCTTAGCCCCCCTTACCTCTCGCTACCCAGCAGAAACCATTTTGCCAGGTAAAATAGTTTCTCTAATTTTGTTGAAGAGAGAGTATAAGCCATAATAGGAAGGACCAAGGATTTTTGATAATTGAGATAAGGATAGCTATACAGGGGGTTGACTCCCATTGATTTCCTGTGCATGTGTGTTACCTTCTAAGTTAATTCTTCTCAAACAAACCTTTTCTCTAGTTCCTGATCGCCTTCTCCTATTGGCCTCAGTTGCTTTAAAGTATCTGCTTTAGTTTCTCTGTGTTGAGGGCAACAAATGCTATCTAATTTTTTAGGTGTTTGCCTATCCTCATACCTCCCTTGTGTGCTTTCACTCTATCATGTGATCAAAGTCCAGACCCTTGTTGTATTTGCCCTTGACCTAATGTCCGCATATGAGGGTGAACATACGATTTTTGGTCTTTTGGGCCAGGTTAACCTCACTCAAAATGATGTTCTCCAATTCCATCCATTTACCTGTGAAGGATAACATTTCATTCTTTTTCATGGCTGCATAAAATTCTATTGTGTATAAATACCACATTTTCTTAATCCATTTGTCAGTAGTGCAGTAGTGGGGCATCTTGGCTGTTTCCATAACTTGGCTATTGTGAATAGTGCTGCAATAAACATGGGTGTGCAGGTGCCTCTGGAGTAATCTGTGTCACAGTCTTTTGGGTATATCCCTAAGAGTGGTATTACTGGATCATATGGTAGATCAATGTTTAGATTTTTAAGTAGCCTCCAAATTTTTTTCCAGAGTGGTTGTACTAGGTTACATTCCCACCAGCAGTGTAAGATAAGAGGGTTCCTTTTCCCCCACATCCTCACCAACACCTGTTGCTAGTGGTGTTGCTAATGATGGCTGTTCTAACAGGGGTGAGGTGGAATCTTTGTTTTAATTTGCATTTCCTTTATTGCTAGAGATGGTGAGCATTTTTTCATGTGTTTTTTGGCCATTTGAATATCTTCTTTTGAGAAAGTTCTGTTTAGTTCACTTGCCCATTTCTTTATTGATTCATTAATTTTGGGAGAATTTAGTTTTATAAGTTCCCTATATATTCTGGTTATCAGTCCTTTGTCTGATGTGTAGTTGGAAAATATTTACTCCCACTCTGTGGGTGTTCTCTTCAGTTTAGAGACCATTTCTTTTGTTGAGCAGAAGATTTTTAGTTTTATGAAGTCCCATTTATCTATGCTCTCTCTTAGTTGCTGTGCTGCTTGGGGTTCCATTGAGAAAGTTCTTGCCTATACCTATTAATTCCAAAGTATTTCCTACTCTTTCCTGTGCCAACTTTAGAGTTTGGGGTATGATATTAAGATCATGTTTTCTTTATCCATTCATCTGTTGATGGGCACATAGGCTAATTCCATAGCTTTGCTATTGTGAATGGTGCTTCAGTCAACATGAGCATGAAGTTATCTATATTGTATGCTGACTTACATTGCTCCAAGAGTGGTCTGGCAGGATCATATGGTAGTTCTGTTTCTAGTTTTTTGAGGAACCTGTATACTGATCTTCAAAGTGGCTGCACTAAGTTACATTCTCACCCACGGTGTACAAGCTTTCCTTTCCTCTGCTATTCCCACTAGCTTTTGTTGTTGGTTTTCTTTACAATAGCTATTCTCCTTGGGGTGAGAAGGAATCTCAGTGTAGTTTTGATTTGCACTTCACTTATGACTAAGAATGTTGACCATTTCTTCATGTATTTATTAGCCATGCTTAGTTCTTTTTTTGAAAACTGTCAATTCATTTGCCCATTTATTAATTGGTTTCTTTATTTTGTGTTTAATTTTTTGAGCTTTTTATATATTTTGGATATTAATCCTTTGTCAGATATTAACTGGCAAATATTGTGTATGCTGTCTCTATATGCTGATAATTATTCCCTTGATATGTAAAAACTCTTTAATGCCGTCCAATTTCTCAATATTTTTAAAAACACAACATTAATATTTTTCCCCTAAACCAAGACACTAGGCTGACACTAGGCTGATTTCCCCTTACAACATTATATTCTACATTGACCTGAGACCAAGATAAAAACACAGCCCAAGGAATGGGGAATAGTGTTGGCAATACTGTTAGAAAGGAGGGGAACTTAACAAAATGACACCCACCTCCATCACCTCCCTAAAGAGAGGAAACAGGGACATTCTCCATGCTGGAAGATTGTGCAGTGTGATCACTTGTGGGTGACAAAAAAAAAACCCTCAAAAATATTGTAGACCTTTATCTTCTTTACTATATCTTCCTAGTAGAAACATCAAACTATCTTTGGAGAAGATTCCAAACAGTATTCGCATAGACCAATTCCTTTTCAAAAGTGTCTCTAATATATTTTATCTCTCTGTGTATAGCACTTGACATCCAAGGGCTGTGGGCACTTGTAGAATCACTGACCTAGAGGGGACCTGCAGTTGAGTGAAGAAAGGGCTTCCTACAGGGAGGCCAGGGCTCTCAGCCTCTGGATCCACCCAATGTTCATTTGGTTGTGGCCAAATTCTTAGCCCAGTTACCCTGGCCCCAGGGACTGGCATGGGAGGATGTGGCAGGGTCTGACTCCTGGGGTTACTGTGGAGCTCAGATCTTGGTGAGGTTGGGGTTCCTAATTTGGAGGAGTTTCACTGACACTGCCAAAATCCTCTGCTTTGTGTCTAAAGCCTCTGAACCTGGAATCAGGCTCAAATTTCACCCTGACTGAAATGCCTTCTTAGCCTTGGGAAATTCGTGGGCATGGAAGGAAGGACAGTGCTCCTCCCATCTTCTACAGTCATCTTATCTGCAAACAGGGTCCTATTTCCTTTCAAAGCCCCAGATATCTTCCAGAGAGGAAGGGACTCTCTGAGCTGAACACAGCCTTCTCCAGTCAGAGCCATGCTGTCTTGCCATGGCAGGCACCTTCCAAGATTCACTTTCTAAAAGCATTATTGTGTGATAATAATGATTAAAACTATGACAACAACACCCCTAGAAATGCTCTGGTCCCAATATCAAGAAGATCCAAGACCAAGAGCTCCAACTCTTGCCAGCTGGTTCAGACAAAGCAAAGTCTGAGAAGAACACCTGGCCTCCATTCAGAGAAAACCAGTGTTCTGCCCCAGTCCATCCCAGCCTGGCTGGGACTCAGTCTTCAGGTGGAATGGGGAATAGAGGCACTTCCTCTTGCTGAGGGATGACAAAATATGGAACTGTGAGCTCAAAAAGAGAGAAAAGATTAAAAGAGAAAAACCTATAGAGGTATGTAACACCAGCCCAGTGGGTTTATACAAAATGAGTGAAATACAAAGTGGGTAGGACTTTGTACTTCAAGCCAGTTCTGAGTGAGGGATTGATGGAATACAGGCAGATAGGGAGAGATGGCAGACTCCATGTGGCTGACATGGTGCTGGTGACACAAAGGCTTCTTGTTACCTGCATGCCCTGGGACTGAGAGGACCCCTGCATTTCCAAGCAGTACTCACAGGTGGGGATCCAATCAGGGACAGGAAATGATCTAGTGGACAGACAGTAACAAAAGTCCAGGCAGAATGAAATGGAGAGTGTAACTCACCCCACCGGGGGAAGGAGAGAGAGAGTCTTTAAAGAAGGAAATCCCCGTGGACATTTGAGGACTAATGGGTCCCCTCTTCTTTGGAGGAGTTACTTTCACTTTCACTATTTCCCGAATGAAAATCCTTGCACTTTCTGTTCCCCAATCAACTTGGCTAAGCTCTCTCACTTTTTCTGCCTCTTAATTCTTTATCCCATGTAGAAAAATAACTCATATCACTAGATTGTAACACAAGGACCAGTGGAAAAAGTGTTGCCAGGATGCCTTAGCCAGGGGAGGGTCAGGGATTAGGGCCAGACTGCCCCTGTTGAGAAAGCAGGAAAGTATGCTCCCCTTCAAGGACTTTCTCCCCTTTTCAGAGTTGGGGATGCACAGGAGAGCTGAGTATTGTCAGGCAGGAAACCATCTCCAGCCTGTCCAGTCCCAGCACACCTGCCTCTCCAGCATGGGCACCAGCCTGGACCTGTTGACCTGAGGACAAAAGAAGTGGGAGGGGGGTGCTTTGCTAGCCCAGACAACCAGGTACTTCCTGCAAGAAAGCCAGCTTTTCAGCACACAGCCCTGGGCAGAGGCATCAAGACACTCAGACCTTTTTAGGCTCTGGTCTTAGGCCTGAATTGGGGCTGGTTGGAGAGCAGAGACAGTGCCCTGAGCCAGGCTGGCTGCTGGACACTGTGCCTTCATGCACTGCATGCAGTGCCCAGGAGTCCTTAGGTAGGGGACAAGGGGATGAGAGTAGAGCCAGAAGAACTGTTCTGGGGACAAGCATATGCAAAGCACAGACATTAGGAGGACCTTCCTTGGGAGAGGTGGGGTCTCAATCCAGAGTGTGGGTAGGGTCTGAGGTCTTAGCTCCCAGGAGGAAACTGCCAACAGATCTCCCAGGGCACAGGCAAGGGACAGCTGAACCACTGAGCAGAGGGTCGAAGGTGGCAGGATTCAGAGGTGCTCCTTTAGGGAAGGATGAGGGGACAATAGAGCAAGACCGTAGTAGCCTGGATGAAGCTGGTGTTCCTGGAGTGAGTGGGTCATGGGAAGAGAAGCCCCTCAGCCACAAGAACCTCTACTGGGACCATGTTGGTCTCCATGGGCAGTCTTAGCCAGTTCTGTTTAAGCCTGCAGCACATGCCTAGCTGTCCTGCTTTCTAGTGGTTGCAAGGAAAATATTCACAGTGGAGTCCAGGGCCTGCAAGGGCCTGGGGCGGATAGTAGAATGATTCTTTAGTCAGGTGTGGGTGACAAGATTAGAGGAGGCACAGATGGGTTGCGGCAGGAATCCAAAGGGAAATCCCTCCTGGAATGACAGAGGTCTGGGATCCCCAGAAAGGCAGGGCCTTTTCCAGCCAGGACATAGGCTCTCAATGGCTTTCAAACGCAACTGGCTTGTATACCCCAGAGGAGACCCTGTTAGCCAGCTGAATGCTTCTCAGGCTGATGGAACCTGACTAGCCGAGGTAGCTGTTCTCAGTGTTGCTGCCTTCTGTGAAGTCCTGGCTCTGCATGATCTTTTCCACAATGTCATCTGCATGAATACAAGTGTCATCCATCCAGTTGGATGGCTCTCCACTGAGTCCTTCTTTAGCTGAAAGGAGTAGTCTGACAATTGTAGAGGCCAAGGAGGCCATGGCTGCTTCTTGGGGGACCAGTGCTCCCACTTGCTGCTGTTGTGACCTGAGAATTGGGGGACCTGGACCCTGTCAGGGAATTGGTGATGCTGCTGCTCCCTCTACCCTTGCATGTCAGCTGCAGAAGTCCTGGCCCTAGATGGAGATAAAGTTAGCAGTAGACGGTGTCATCTTAAGTCAGGGGTCTTCAGAGAGCAGGAACATGCCAATGGTAACCTTCAGGAAGGAGTTGTCCAGGAGGGTGTTCTGCGTGTCATATCCCTCCAATAGCCAGCAGCACACAGTAGAGCAAATTCCATCAGGTTCAAGTCAGAAAAGCCGAGCTTGGAATAAGCCTTCACACCTTTCAGCAAATTGCACACAGACACAGGGAAAATTCAGAGATCCAGCAGGGCTGGGTTGGCATTCATCTTACACACAAAGGTGAACCTCTTCTGCCTCCGCACACACTTCTGCACCTCCTCACTGAAGACAAGTTGACAAAATTTCTACCATCCAGCAGCTGGACCTTGCAGAAGAGGACCCTGATCATAAAAGGGATTGCGTCAGCTAATTAAAGATGAAAGTGGTTTGGAATTTGAATTTTTCTTCATCAAGAAAGCTATGAGTGAGTTCCCTGAGTTTGAAGCCTTGAAGGCCAAAAAAGTGTGTGTGGGAGGGGGTTAGAAATCCCCAGGATTCCTCTCTCTACACCATATCCCCTCCTCAAAAACACCAGGGCTGGATCTCTGCCAGATGGTGGGGGAGGTAGTGAAGCAGGTGGGGATCTGAGTCAGGAACCCCAGATCATAGTGACTAATCCAGTCTGCGGGCCAGCAGTCTTCACCCTTGGGGCACCAGAGCTTGGAGGGGCTCTGAGAAGTCAGGTGCTTCACCAGCAGGTAAACAATGGGGCATAGCCAGGAGACAAGAGCAGGGCTACCAGGTGGCACATGAGCCCAGACACTGTTGGGCAGCATCTGGAGCCCAGGTGGAGAAGTGAGATTGAACGTGGGTGCCAGACAATTGAGAGTAAGTGAGGCAAGTGGACAGGTGAGGTCCAGAGCCTCAGCTGGCCCTGCCCACGTCCCACTACAGCTGGGGGGAGCCTCTCCTCTTGTCACACCACCACACCTGATGCCAGGCAGCCTGCCGTTCTTCTCTCTGGTACTATTCATTCAACTTTTTTAGATTCCACATTTAATTGAGATCACGTGGTAATTTGGTTTTATGGGCATTTTCCTATATCTTAACAACTAATGTTATCCACATCAATGCTTACTGACTGAGGATAAATGTTCCCTCTAGGGATCCCAACTCCTCAAAGCAAGTGACAAAGTGAAGCAAAGAGCAAAGTTTTATGAGAAGGTAGGGTCTGAGATCTTTGTGGAGGAATCCAAGAGAGTAGAAAACAGATGCAAGAGATTGCATATTCAAGTAGGAAGCCATGTTATCATTTCAGAGCAGATTAAAATGGCTTGTGAGAATAGAAAAGATGTGAACAGAAAGAATGAACTAAAGAGGTTAAATACTAAGTTTGCACTTGTATACTCCTTGGATGTTTACTCTTTGAGAACCCCTAACCAAGTGTGTGAATATTATACTGATGACTATGTAACTCACCTGAATGCTAGTGAGGGCACAGCTCAGGAAATATGAATTTGAAGTCTCACTGAACATAATCCCTATAAATAATATCCTGCATTATTATGGAATAATTGAAGTCTAATTTAATATGTCTCTGGATTTCCTCAAAAAGCACATAAAATAAGCAAGAAAATGTGAAAATATGATTTATATATCTGATATAAGGGTTTTGACAATTAGAACTGCAAATAATCTTAATCATTTTAGGTGATGCTTTAAGCTCCATAACTGTTATTGAATTCCCACTTTTCCTCATTTTTCTTAGAACTGACTTGAGCTATATTTCCATAATAATGACCATATTGTGGTACTTTTACCTGAACATAACCTTTTCCTTGGATGTACCTTGTAATGACTTATAACATCTGCTACTACATGAAGAACTTGAACTTCCATATCCTTGGTCTCTATGTCTTCTAATGGGCACACTTTTGAACAGGTAAATTTGGATATTCAAAACAATCAAATTTAATGGGATACTTGGGATTATTCTGACATTATTGTTTATTTCAGCATTCAGAATATGTATCCCGCTCCCCACTGGGCATCATTAAAGCACACACAGGACAGTGGCTTGATAATGAGGAAAAACAAAAAGAAAAATTAATGGCTGAAATAGTGAGGTAAGCTTTGGAATCTAGCAACTGTTTTTGTCAATGAAGTACATGAACAATAGTCATGGGACTCATTAAGCTAACAAGTAATTTCAAGAAGCTCATCTTCAGAGTTCTATCTCCTGAGAATACCTTCCTACATTGCTTATAGTGAGTCTGGTAAACAATGCCCAGAAGGCAGACATCTGATGCAAGTGGACATCTTTAGGGAAACTGAGAGACCAAGATGTGTCACCCCAGGACACCTGCAGGAGAATGTTAGATTCATTGTAAGGCAAGAGATAGAGCATGGCTCATGCATGAATAAGCAGAGCTTCAGTTAGATAATTCCATTTACTTTGCAGTCATCTTCTTCAAATAACATGAAAATAAAACACTGGGAATTTACAATTTTATGAAGTTGAATTCTATTAGAAAATCTCCACTTAAGAGTAGAATATGGAAATTTCCTCAAAATTGTCCTTTATATATTACTTGTTATTGACATGGGTTATTAACTGACTTTCAAAATTAGGTACTTCTTGGAGCATAGCATTTTTGGTCATGCTTAAAAATGGTGGTCTGAAGATTCCTAACTTGCTATTGTGTCTGTCCCATAATACAAGTATTCAGAGGGAAGAAAAACCTTTATTATACACTTAACATTGAAAAAAATCATATTTTTATCATAATTCATTGTTGACTCATAAAAATATGCAAAGTGAAAGTAAAAGTGACTAATTGGCATTTTTTAATCCTCAAGCAGAGCTATAGATATGAATAATGAATAAGACAAAAAGCTAAAGAACTAAGAAAGAAGAAAATAAAACTATTAGACAAAGATTAAGTTTTTCTGTAGTATTTCAAGTTTCACATTAAGGTCTTTGATCCATTTAGGATATAGGCATAGTCAATGACTTTTTTGAATAGGACTTTAACATCTCAGGAAATAATAGGAAGAATTGACAAATGAGATTACATCAAATTAAAAATGCTCTACAAAGCAAAGAAAATACTTACCAGAGTGAGAGACAGCCTATAGAATGGGAAAATCTTTATCAACTGTTAACCAAAGGACCAAATATTCCAATCAATAAATAGGCAAGTGAATTTAACATAGAATTCTCAGAAGTAGAAATACAAATGGACAATAAATGCTTGAAAAATGTTCAACATCTTTTGCCATAAAGAAAGTGCAAATCAAAACTACATTGGGATTTCATCTCATCCCAGTAGAAACAGCCATCATCAAGGAAACAATCAACAATAAATGCTGACAAGGATGCAAGTGTGGGGGAAGGGGAAGCCTTTATTCAGTGTTGATGAGAATGTAAACTAGTGCCACCACTATGGAAATTAGTATGGAGGTTCATCAAAACTAAAAATAGACCTAACATATGATCCAGCTATATCACTTCTGAACATGTATCCAAAGGAGTCATTATAAACATACAACAGAGACTCCTGCACACCTATGTTTACTGCTGCTGTATTCACAGTAGAGCAGAAAGTTATGGAATCAGCTCAGGTGCCCAAGAATGGATGAATGGATGAAGAAAATGTGGTATATATACACAATGGAATATTATCCAATAGTAAAGAAAAATGAAATTATGTTATTTGCAGGAAAATGAATGGAACTAGAGATTGTTTTAACTGAAATAAGTCAGGCAAATTTCACGTTTTTCTCATTTGGATATAGATTAAAAACAAAAAAAGACATAAATATAAAAATGGAGCTATTTGGGAAGTTTAGCAAGATGAAGGACAAGAATTGTTGCTAGAAGACTGAATATGACCAAAGCATATTGTATACATTTATAAAAACGTCATAATGAAACCTATTATTTTGTTAAAAAAA
The DNA here is from genome assembly GCF_047511655.1 of Castor canadensis. Classification (NCBI taxonomy): domain Eukaryota; kingdom Metazoa; phylum Chordata; class Mammalia; order Rodentia; family Castoridae; genus Castor; species Castor canadensis. Next base: position 45,976,068 of record NC_133400.1, on the reverse strand, counting down.
TCTTATGAGACAACTCAGAAACAAAAGTTATAAACAGAAATGCTTTATGTAGAAGAAGAGAATTAAATATTGTGGAAGAGCTAAAAGGAATTTAGAAAGGTTAAAAAACAGAAGAGAATACCAGAGATTTGATGGAAAACCCTAAGACAAGAACTGATTCTGTGTTTTTCAAATATATTGTATCTTTCTGGAAGTTTGTGTTCTGGTGAAAACATCAAGAAAGGCTTATGAGCACTGGGATATCATTGACCTGGGTAAACATATTGCTATGAGATCCTCAGGAGTTCTAATGTGTTTTTTTAATCAGAGGATTTTTCAGAAGCTTGTTTGGTCAACTTTATCCCTTTCTGTGTTTACAAAAGTGATTCACTCACAGCAAACAGGTGAGCTGTCTTTGAAGTAGAGATCTGACATTTTCTTATCTTTTTCAGAATTGCTTCAAATTGTTTTTAAATAACTTGTGATAGAAGGAAGCACACACATCATACCAATTCTGTGAGTTAACACTCTTTGTTATAAGCTTTAACACACATTAATTTTACAAATTAATGAGATTGCCCTTTATTTCCCCCTTCTCACCAATAGCAACCTTCACAATCCCTAGAAGTCCCTTTTCATTTCTTTGTCTCTTCTCTGCTATACTTTCCCATCTCCAGTGATTACTATTCCATTCCACACTTCTATAAAACCAACATAGTGGTTTCCATAAATCTGAAAACATGTATTTTTATTTCTGTGCGACTTGCTTGTGAAGCAGGTGCTTCAATTCCATCCTTGTTGCTGAAGATCATAGGATTTCATCTTTTTATGTGTAGCATTCCATTGTGGAAATACACCACATTTTTTTATTCATTTGCTGAAATGATTGGTAGCAAGTAATGAAACCCTGTATTTGGCTATTATGAATAGTGCTGAAATAAATGTGGGAATGCAAGTAACATTTTGGTATAAAAAATCATTTCCTTTTGCTACATACATGCTAGTGGAATAGCTGAATCTTATGGCTCCATTTTAGCTCCTAGCTGGGACTTCTGGCATCCTAACAGGACCTCACCCTGTTCAGATAATGAGCCCCAATCTCATTGGCTTTGGAAGCCACACTCAGTGAGTACCCCTCAACCTCATGCTTTTGAAAAATAAATAATTAATTGCCCAATGTAAATTCTGTAAGATTTACATCAGAGTCATTTTTACTCAGTTCTCTGTGTTAGTCCTCTTACTCAACAAATATGTACTGAATACATAGCATGTGCTGGATATGATCCTGGATGCTGGACCATCTACATTAAGACAGATGCAACAGCTTCTCCTTAGAAGCTTACTTTTCAGTGGGGTTCCTCAGGGGAGGCCTATAGTTTAAGCAGTGGGAATGGAAGTATTTCATCTTTGTGTAGGTGATTCTCTCTTGAACTTACGACTTTTCACGTAGATGTTGACATCTCCATGTCACAAGCAGGGTTTAACAAGGAAAAGAGCTTACTGCCATGCATCAGGAGAGCTGGCCTGATATAAACCCAGGTCTTCACCCTTCCTGCCAGGCTTCTTTCTGATCCTGCACCTTTTCTCTAGGTCAGCTCAGAACAGATGGCCACAGACTACTTCAGAGACTACAGTCACATCACTCTGTACAGTCTAAACTGTGGATCTTGGTAGAGGATGATTGCCATGAATAGTAGTTCAGTGGTAGAGTTAGTCTTTGTACTGAATTCATAGGATTTGCACTGTTCAGAGAAATGAATACTTCTTTGTTAGAAAATTAAAACAATCTTATTTTACAGGTCATAACTTTATGTATGATCCTAGAATTGGGCAGCAGCCTGGACAAAAATGTTGCAAGAGTCCTCATCCATCACATGAGAGGTTATTTCACAGCTTGGCTGAGTCTCAGCAACTTGTTACAAGAGAACGTGAAGGCATATCAGGTTACCTATTCAGAGGAGAGAAAGCTTTGATAGGCGATATCCACCTTCCTACCCCAAAATACAAGCTGGATGGCTGCCTGATGGCATGAAGTCCAGGCCTCTGGGAATTCTGGAGAGAGTTTCAGGGCTCTGAGATAGTGTGCAAAGCAGAAAACTGCAAGTGGACATTGTAGGGAGTCTGCAGGTAGTGCCAGTCCACACACATATAAGTGGAGCCAGTGTGTGGACAGGACTCAAAAAGTTAGGCCAAAAAGTCAGAAGAATTCCTATAGGTGCAAGAGCTAGGATCTAAGAATTGATCATGAAGATGTTATTGAGCCAGGTACTGAGGCTCAAGAATGGAGAAATCAAACTGCAAGAATAACTAAAGAGTTAATGAAGTAGCAAATGAGATGTTTTCTGCCACTGGAACCTCAAATGAGAGTATGAGTTACAGATGTTAGTGACTTGTTCTCAGCTACCATCAGCTTACATCCTTAGTAGGCCACTCTGGGCACAAAGAGAACATGGTGTTTGTGCCAGTGCAGAAGCCAACCCTGATACCAATGACATGCTAGAGACCAGGGTCAGCTCAGCTTTGCAGGTAGCAAAGATCATGAGAGGGATCAGCCTGTGGTCATCCTCTTGCTTAGAAAATGGATTGCAATGAGAAAGATAATAACAAAATGAAGGAAGGAGCTAAGAGGACTGCCAAATACTGAAGAAAGTGAGCACAAAACTGTGAGAGCAGGTTAAGGAAAGGCAAGAGAGGCAAGGCCTCAGGTGTCCTCTGAAGGGTCTCAGGGGACAACACCCAGCAGCTTGTTTGATGATGTTCAACCTGGCTTTCATGGAGTAATGCCTGAAGTGAGGGAGTGGGGCAGAATGGCCTGAATTAACAGGAATACCTTGGCTCAGTGGAATGCTAAGCACGTCAGTGATTGGACATGAGAATAATTCAAACCCAGTGACTTTGTCCTCCTTTGTAAAAATAATTTGGAGAATTTGGATAATAATCCCTACCCTTCTGTCCAAATGCATTACAAACATTGTATAATAATATACCATTAGTGTTTTCAGAAATTTTCCTACTCACTAGATATTGTAAACTTGAAATATAAAATGAGCATTTTAATTTTTTAAGCTAGAAAATATGGAAAGCTTAGAGAAAAGTAAAAGTTAATTTCTAAATTTTGAAATGTACTCATTATTGTGGGTTTTTCTTTGGCTCATTTGGATAAAGAAGAAATTGTTGAAGATCTCTTTCTTCAGAGTGAGAAGAAATACATGTAACCAGAGGAAAACACAAGCTGTTATTTAAAGTGTTGAGTGCATTTTGTCTTTAGCTCCTTGATTTTTGTCTTAATGGTCTGTCTTGAGAATAAAGGCCATGAACCCATCAAGGTTTGGCTAAGGATGGCAACCCTAGTGCAAGTTTCAGCAATTTCATCCCGTTTTATATCATAGAAGCCCATAAACAAATCCAGAGTAGATTGGTAGCAAGCAATGAAACCCTGTATGTGTGCCAAGTATTTATAATTTAAGCAAACCACCTTGGTTCTTTCACCTAAAGTACAAATATAACACTGTGCATTACTTCCATGTGTTTGCAATTACTTTCTCATTAGAAAATGCAAAACCCTTATATATCCATTTTGCTTGTTTTCTATACACTTGTGTTTGATTTTCTTTGGGGGAAAAAGAGGTGCTAGGGATTAATCCCAGGGTCTCACCCAAGCTAAGCATGCACTCTATCTCTGAGCTATACCTCTGGCCTCTTGTTTTAGTTTTTGTTGGACTAAATAGATTCTTTTACCTAGTGTCATCATACTTACCATTGTCTGTATCAACACCATATGATCATGTTTACCATTAGGTTTAATTTGACCAGTAACACAATGAGTGATATGAAGGGTAATGACAGATGTCATTTCTAATTTGGAGAGAAGAATTCATTTATACATACACTTCTGGGGTTCAATGACTTCCACTTAAGCAACATTTCATACCAATATGTAAGTTCTAGAAGATTCTTTGTGTCTGGTAAACTTCAGTTAAAAAGTGCAACTATTATAATTATACTTGAATTCATCATTATGGATATTTAACCTTTGTGGAAAGTATAACAAGTAGATTTATTGCAGAGGTGTACCTAATTTTATGATCTATAACAAATTATAAAATAAAACTTCTGATTAGCTTTTATCATGAGATTGTGAGCTCTGAAAGTAATCATTATGCCCTCCGATCTGTTCCTTTAAAAAGAACACCAACATTTCCTTGGCTTTCACCACTTTCCTGATCCACCAAAAGAAGAAAGCTATAACTTTGCACATTCAACTCATCTAAAAATGTCTATGCACTGTCTTTGTTGTTTACAGGGCAGCAGTACCATAAAAATGACCTGCTTGCTAGAACCATCAAAGCTATTTGAATAATCATTGGGAAAAGATTCCAACTGTTCTGTGGACTTTAAAATTTTTTGTCAAAGTATCAAAAACTCTTACTGTTAAATAAGTAAAAAATGAAAAATAGCCTCATGCCTCTAACTCTAGCTAACTGGGAGGCTGAGTTTAGAGGATTGCAGTTCCAGACCAGCTTGGACAAATGGTTTGGGAGACATCATCTCCAGAATAGCCACAGGAAAGTGTACTGGAGTTATGGCTCAAGTGGTAGAATGTCTTCTTTGCAACCACAAAGCCCTGAGTTCAAAACCTCAGTCCCATAAAAAAAAAGAAAAATAGTAAAATTCACAGTTATTTAATAGGTTAGAATTCAAAACAGAAAAAGAGTGAATAAAATGTTTTTCTTTGTTAAAAGAAACCAGCGCTCCCCTTATTTTTTTAATTGGATAATTTAAGATACAGAGCGAGTGTCTTTTTGGGTCTGGGAACTAGGGCCCTATGCACCTGCACATCTCCTACCTCTGAACTGCAATCCCAGCCCATCATCTTCTCCATGCCTTTGTAAATGGTCTCACTCTTTCTAAGTCTTAATTTACTTCCAACCTTTTGTCATTTGTGCTTTCAGCATCATGAAATACCTCTTAGAGTCCAGTTAATATAAAGCTTCTAGCAGGGGTCATTTCCATGGAGACATGTTTATGCTTGTCACCTTCCTCATTTATGGCAGTTTCCTCTACTAGGTTTCTCAGCTACATTTGCAGTCTCTCGAATGACAACAGTAACAGCGTTCCCCACCAGCATTGTCATCCACATCTCTGGTTGCATGCTAGTTGACTTTTACTTCTCTTCTTATTTTCTGTGCTGCATGTTCGTCTTTGTTGGTCAATTCTACCAGTTATTTACATCTTTAAAAGGCATGTGGGTTAATTGCTGGAGCAAGGAAGCAGCACAACTACAAGTTGCTATTCTTGTTTCTGTGCTATGAATAACAGACATGAAGTGACTAGTCACATGGACTTTGAAAGAAGTGATGATTGGTCACTGATCAATATTCATGTTATTATGTGATGATTTGTGGACTAATAAGTCATTGCTTCTGCCTTATGGAACTTGTCAGAATTATCAACTCTTGGTAACTGAAATGGGAAGGTTTGTTAAGATACTGTTATTTTACTACTTCTAGATAAGTGACATTCATGCCAAATGGAAATAGGCAAAGTAGAGAGTCCCTGCACTCTATAGTAGGAATATAGTAGTTATAGTAGTACTTTTAATGTATGGGACTGTGTTTGAAACAATACAGAGGATGTCACTCTCTGCATAAAAATCATACTTTATTTTGAGGTCAGGAAGAATAGAAGAAGTGATATAAATGTGCTCAACAGAGGATATCTGAAACTAGTAAAAGGGAACCCATTTGAAAACCTCTGCTATACCACAAAAAGGAAAGCAAGAAGGAAAAGAAAATAGGAAGGAACAGAGGGAGAGAGGAAGGGAATGTTGTCAACTTCTTTAAAAATACTTAACATTAATAACTTTACTTTTGGCCTTACCAGTGTGCAGTGTGTTCTTCCTCAAAACTCTCAATATTTTCCACACATAGTTAAAAAATTCTACCTACTTCTGAGGCTCTATTTGAAAAATTGTACATTATTTGCATATAAATATTTAACAGTAAAAGTTGTGGTACACGATCTACACAGTGGAAATATCATGTGTTCATGGCAATGATGAAGGGTAGATGCAGCCTTTCTCAGCTTTGGTTGACTAAAGTATGATTAAGAAAATACATTTTCAAAAAGAAAAAAGTGCTAGGAATCTCTATATAGCTGTCCTTATCTCAACTAGCAAAAATGCTATGCCTTTCTTATTGCTTATTACTACTCTTCAACAGAACTGGAGAAAAGTGCAGAACAGGTTCTGCCTGGAAGCGCGGGTGGAGAGGAGGAAAGGAGGGAGGCTGGGGGGCAGGAGGGAGAAATGACCCAAACAATGTATGCACATGTGAATAAATGAATAATAAAATAAAGAAAAAAAATGTTTACCTGGGTCTTTTTCCATCATTTTCCATTGTCCTAAGATGGTCTTAGGACCTCAGAGCACATTTTCTACTAAGGGACATTTTCATGGTCTCTACCTTCACTAGACAGAAGCTCTGCAGCAAACCTTGACTGCGGGCAGCCTTGAGAGACCTTTGAGTGTTTTGTAGAGGCAATGAATGAATATTTGATTTACAGATTGTCTACAAAAGAGAAACAGCTACAAACCAAAGGTTGATTTTGTCTAAGAGATTTTGTTTAAATGCATAAGTCAATAAATAAACCACCAAATCAATAGAATATTAATCTGGGCACCAGTGGTTTATGTCTGTTATCCCAAGCTATGCAAGAGGCTGAGATTAGAAGGATCGATGTTCCAGGCTAGCCCCCCAAAAAGTTTGTGACATCCTATGTCAATGGAGAAAAAACTGGGTGTGGTTGTTCAACCTATCATCCCAGCCAAGGAGAGAAGCTTAAGTATTGTGTTCATGTTGGTCCCACCAAAAAGAGAGAGAGAACCTATCTCCAAAATAACTAGAGAAATAGGACTGAAGTTGTGGTTCCAAAGAGCACCTGCCTAGCAAGCTAAAGCCCTGAATTCAAACCCCAAATCTCAAAGAAAGGAATATTTAAGTGAATGTAGCCAAAGCATTCACTTAATTTAACTGTTTTATTCATAATATTTATTGAATCAAAGCCTTTTCAGTATTGTCAGATATAATGTGAGATTTTAACATCTTACATTTACTAGCAGTTTACAGTTATTTTATCTTATTATAAAACTATAACAGGGAGCCCTCAGAGATTAGATCACATTCCCAAAGTCATCCACCTTAATCCTAGCATATGCCAGAGGTCCTAATGTCAGCTTTTACATTCTAAAGTAAGAGTTCTCTGTCTTTTATCCAAAAATGGAACTCCATTTGGTAATATCTTCTTTAGAGAGGAAGAACAAATCTATTTTGCATAAGTTTTGTGCTGTGTGATGCATTCAGACTTATTATAACAACTATCCCTTCCAAAGGTAAGCATTTTAAAATCAGAAACCTTGCTCACATTTGTGGTAAAATCACAAAAAATTATCCAATAAGCTTTTCTCCATTTTTCAAAAAACAAAATTAATCCCACTTTTCCAGAGTATGGTAATAATTGAGAAGTGGAAATGAAGCTCCAACAATAAAGGAAGCACTGAGTGAAAGATATTTTATAATTATATTTCTGTGATTTATTTCATGACAAGTTAAGCTGTTCTCACTTTATCTGGTGAGAATTACAACCACCCATTTTATGTGTCTCACAGAATATGGAAACAAAATATTTACAGAAATCAAAGTATGCCTGTGGTTTTGTGACCCAACCAGCCTCAATGTATATTAACAGGCTGAGCCCTGTCAGAGACTTGAGAGCATAGTATTTAGGTCTGACACAAATTCTTCAAGCAGGCGTTCTTCCACCATCTCAGCTGCAGCTCCAGAACTAATCTAGGGTCTGCAGAGCTGGATATGATTTTGCTTCCTGATGTTGTCTTCTGTAGGCTCTTCTGCATGCTATGACACAGTAAATTCAGATAACAATGCTGACTACAAGGTAGTTGACAAAAGATAATTTTGAAAGAATAGATTCTGATGAAGACAAACTTAGAAAAGTAAATAGAAATGTAATGTTTAAATGTTATTTTATATTAAATATTTTATTTTAAATTACTGTCTCAGAGTTGATTTTGTATTTAATTTTTTTATCTTTTAAGAGCATGGAAATATATACTTATGTATGTTTAGAGTGCATTAAATACATATTTACAATTATTGCATTTGTAGAATTACTACTCTTTACATGTACCAGATTTTTTACCTGAATACCATTATAAACTTATAATAATTTACCAGAGATAAGAAATAGCCTCTAAACACCTGAAATATCATTTTTGAAAGTCTATTTTAATCCTTAATCTGAAGCTTTATACATCAGAACAAAATTCTTCCTAGAAGAAAGATTTCATATTTTCTATGTCATAATTCCTCAAATGGCATTGAAACAGTGTGTAATTGCATGAAAAAAATAAGTTTTATTGTTTAAAGAAAAATTGAATAGGGTGAAGCGAGGTATATACATAAGTAGGTGTATACATAAGTATACATCTAGTCAAAACAGTTAATATTCAATAATTAATACTTGTTGGACAATATATAATAACAACAAACCAATATATAGTTTAATTTAAAAATTCCAAATACATTGTTTATGAGAGAACCATCAAGTTGTGTTTGCTGAGGAGGCAGCTACATGTTTCTTTTGTTTTTCTAAGATAAAGATGCATGGTTAACAAACAAAGATACTTAATGAGGCAGTCAAATAGTCCCAAAATTCTCAATATCAGTAGCCATTAGGGAAGCAAAACTAAAAGTAGAATGAATTACTGCTACAAACATGAGAATTATTAAATTAGGAAAGGTTGATGATATTTAGAGCAACTGGATCGTGTGTGCATTGCTGGTCAGGATGTAAGACTGAACAGTCACTCTCAAAAAACAACTTGTTAAAAAGCTCATCATCACTGGACTGGCAGTGGTAGACTCTCTCAAGTGGTAGAGCGTCTGCTCAGCAAGCGTGAGGCCTTGAGTTCAAACCCCAGTACACACACAAAATGGTCATGATCCATCTACCAAAATTGTACAAGCATGTGATCCAACAAACGCAGCTTTAATTACAACAGATTCAAACAGAAAGTAGTCCAGATATACGTTGACACGTACTGGGTGAACAAATGGTCCTATTTTGGACAGTAAACGAATAATATCAATTTTAAAAAAGAAATTACAGAATATAAAAATGTAGGAGAATCTTATCATCATATTAAACTGAGAGAAAGAGACAAGATATCAGAAGTTGGTTTCCACTGATATCAAAGTTTACGACAATCCAAAGGGCAGAATGGGAAAAGATTCAGGACTAGTGCTGTGTCTGTGGTAGGAGTTTTACTAGAAAAGGCAAGGGACCTTTTTGTAATTTGAATATTCTGCCTTTTCATACTGGTATGTTACATATGTAGGTACTCATTGAAATTGACTGAAAGAAAAGCCACCATGCACATTTTACTATTGAAAACTACAACTCAATTTGAAACAAATGGTAGTTTAACTTCAAAATTACTTGAGTAGTTAGTTCTTTCTGAGTAAAAATTCATTGTGGGATACAATGTAGAAATATTTTACAAAGAGGTCAAGCATGGTGGTGAAATGTAATCTTAGATACATGGGAGGCAGAGAACAGGATTGTCACATTTTGAGGTCAGCCTAGGCAAAAGTTCATGAGACCCCATCTGAAACAAAACTGGCCTTGGTGGTGTGAGCCTCTTACCCCAGCTATGTGGGAACCATAGATAGGATATTAACCAGGCTGACTGGGGCATACATGGGAGACTCACACTCAAAAATAACCAAGAAATAATAATAAAGAAAACAAAGAGGTTGGGGCATGGCTCAAGTTGTAGAGCACCTGCCAAGCAAGTGCAAGGCCCTGAGTTCAAGCTGAAGTAAAAGAAAATTCTACAATAAATTTGTAACTCACAAATTTTTAAGAATTCAGAATTTTATTTCTGATGACAATTCTATAATTAACCTACAGCATGCAGGTTCATCTGCAATTCAAAGTGAAACAAGAGAAAAGAAAAAAAGAAAAGAGAGAGAGAGGGAAGGAAGGAGGGTGGGAGGGAGGGAGGGAGAGAGAGAGGAAGAAGAAGGGGAAAAGGAAGGAGAAGGGGAAGGAGAAGGGAAAAGAAGAAACACCAGAAACATATCTAAGTGGATAGGCAGTTCTATATGTGGTTTTCCTTTCCACAGTCACAGTTACTGGCTGCCAACTCCAGACTGAAAAATTTGAAAATCTGAAAAAATTTGAAACAGTTGAACAACCCAACTGTTTCAAATACACACACTTTGAGAAGCACAGTGATATAGCACAATCCAGGTCATCTCAACCAGGACTGGAATCTATTCCTCTTGATCCAGAATATCCACGCTGCACACACTACTCATCTGTCAGTCACTTAGAAACCTGTTGCTGTTATCAGCTGTTCAGATGTGGTCTCGTCGTTCTTGAATTCAAGCAACATTTGCTTTACTTAATAATAGCCTCAAAGCACAAAAGCAGCAATGCTGGTAATTCAGGTATTTCAGAGAGAAGGTGTAAATTCTGACCTTATATGAAAAGATGAAGGTTCTCCACTTAATAAGGAATGAAAAATACTTGTATTCTAAGGTTGTGAATATCTGCAATAAAAACAATTGTACTGTGAAATTGTGAAGAAGGAGAAAGAAATGTGTGCTGGTTTTGCTGTGGCACCTCGAGCTGCAGAAGTCCTGGCCATTGGGCAGAACTAAGTGAAGAGAGAAAAGGCATTAAATTCAGGTTGTGGTACTCTACACTGGGCATCTTGGAATATATCTTATGTGGATAATGGGGGACAATTGTATACTTTTCCTCCAGAAATACCACAAAATCACTTTGTACAACCATGATAGCTGGGATCAGTCAGTGCATTGTTAGTAATGAATTAAAGAGCACAGCGGGCAATACACTTTCTCAGAGCGCCCTTGACCTCACTGTTCCTGAGACTATAGATGAGGGGGTTCAGCACAGGGGTGAAGATGGTATAGAATGCTGACACAACCTTGTCGTGGTTAGCTGACCTGTAGGATTTGGGTCTCATGTAGATGAAAGTGGCAGCTCCATAAAAGAGGCCCACCACAGCCAAATGTGAAGAGCAGGTGGCAAAGGCTTTCTTGCAGGCTTCCGTGGAATGCATGCAGAGGACAGCAGTGAGGATGAGACTGTAGGATGTCAAGATGAGGAAAAATGGAATCAGGAGCATCAGCACACAGCAGATGTACATGAGATACTCAAACACAGACGTATCCCCACAAACCAATTGCAATAATGCAGGGGCCTCACAGAAGAAATGATCAATCTCACGTCCACTACAAAATGGGAAGGTCAAGGTAGCAACTGCCTGCATGAGCCCATCAGCTGCTCCGAGGAGCCAAGACCCCAAAGTCATTCTCAGACATAACTGCCAGCTCATGAGAATGGGATACCGTAGTGGGTGGCACACAGCCACATAGCGGTCATAGGACATGGCAGCTAAGAGGAAGCACTCCCCACCCTCCAGAGTGAGGAAGAAGAAAATCTGCAAGCCACAGCCAGCAATGGAGATGGACTTCTGTCCAGTCAGGTAGTCAGCAGCCATTTTGGGCATCGTGGTAGAAACCAGCATCATGTCTATGAGGGAGAGTTGGCTCAGGAGGAAGTACATGGGTGTGTGGAGCCTGTGGTCCTGGTGAATCAGGAGAATCATGAGGGCATTGCCCACTAGGGAGGTGAAGACAATAGTTAGAATCATCACAAAGAGAACTTGGTGGGCTCTGGTGTGGTTAAGCAGTCCTAGGAGAATGAAACCAGATGTGGTGTTTCCAGTTTCCATGATTTCAAACAGAAATGACACTGTGAGTAGAGAAACACACAAGTGTCATCATTTGCAATGCTCTATTTGAATTATGTATTTATACAAAATTACTCATGTGAAAATGTTGAAACTTACTTCAAATCCTTCATGTGATATTTGCAAAATGTTTTAACATGGGCATGAAATGTACTTCAGCTTTTTCTCATTTTCAAGATTTACACAATACATACTCCACAGGTTTAGTAATCAGCATAATGCATTCAAATTCTCAGTAAGTTACAGCTACCATATAAATGTGATTTTCCATTTACTGACACCTACATAAGTGAATAAAATAGAAATACTTCACATATATGTCCTTTATATTTGTTCTTGCATTACCTCTTGTATAATCAATACTCTTAGAAGTTGAATTAAGTAAATATGTTACTTATAAGCTAGGTACTTGGTAATGGAGGTTATATATCTAAAATATATCAAAATTTATTTAAATGACTAGATTCAGGAGATTTCCCCTACCATTGATGAATGCAGAAATACCATTCCAAAAAAAGGACTTACATTCTCTGATTTAGAAGCTTGGAAGACAGAGCCTGCAGATGTAGCATGGCCTTATTTCTTGTTGGTAGTACATATAGTTCTATTTACAGAATCAAATACTTAATGGTTTTTGGATTTCTCGTACAGTCCAAAATATAATGTAAAATGAACACTTTAGTTAATTGTTATAAGCTTTTTGCTGTAATGGTCAGTTTCTTCTCACAATCACACAAATGCTTTCCTGAATAATTGGGAGATCCTAGTTCTTTATCCAACTGTGGAGAAAAAAAATGATTTCTTCTTCATTTCCAAGAGAATATAAATCTTTAAGGCCTTTTTTACCTTTAATGTCCTGGTGCCAAAACTATTCTTCCTTCTTGGATTCAATTGTGCAGAGCTGCAGAGATGTGGATACTAATTATTCTAAAGGATACTGTCTAATGCAATGCACTTCCATGGCAGAATGGGTCTGTGTTTTTTGGGAGCTGTGCCTTCTCCCCACTTTTTACAACTACCAGTGCCCAAATGGTAATTGTGGCTACACTGGCATCATGTAGCCCCTTAACGACACTTCTTCAGGGTTTTGATTGGTTACTTAAAAGTTGAGCATCTTGGAAATACTTCCCTTTGGTGAATGTCTCTTGCATTTGCTCAAACTCATGGCTTGAACACCCTCTCAGCTCTAGTGTCAGTCCCCATAGTAGGAGCCACATCAAAAACTGACAGTGGCTCTGAGTCTCATACATTGGTGTAAACATGAAGCCCTCCTATCTGACTTCTTTTCATTCTGGACTTAGGTTTCTTCACTACTACAAACTCTCAGTGTTGCAGGTTGAGCAAACATTAAATCTGTGTAAAAAGCATTCTATAATTTAACTGTGTGGTGTTGGATAATTCCTTAAATTAGTATTGCTGCCACATTAATTATTTCATGTGTATAGTCAGTACAATGACATTAACTACCTTACATTGCTGTGCAAACATCATCAATATCCACCTCAAAAATTTTTCATTTCCCCAAACTGAAACTTAGTATTCATTAAACAAACTCATTGTTCTTTCCTCTCTTCAGCTGCTTGCAACCACAATTCTTCCTTCCTCTATAAACCTGATGCCTCTAGGAAGCTCACATGAAGGAATTATACTTGTCTGCTTGGGACTGCCACCTTTCATGGGCAGAATGCCCAGAAGATTCATTGATGCTGTATCATGTGTCAGAATTTCCTTCCTTTCTAAGAGTCACTGATACTCCATTGCAGGTATGTAGTACACCTTGTTATTTATTCATGTGCTTCTGGCCATCTGTCCTGTTTCCATTCCCTTTGCTAGGGATCTGCATATGATTTTAATGGGATGTTTGGCAACAGATGTGGAGTTTGTGTTTTGATAAGGAAATTAGATATCACATGAAATATAGCAACTCCACCGAATCTTTTTTTAAACCACACAAAAGATTTTTATGTTTTTATAGAATTAATTCAACAATCACCATGAGTTTTCAGTTTAGATAATACATTCTCTTACTATGAAGATTATAACTGTACTTAAGTTTTTTATATATTTGAAATCATTTGCTTTTGATTTTTAAAAGGAGATAAGTGATATGTATATTCTTTTAAAGGTGAAATCAGTGAATGAATGTGATTAGCCATTTTGCATGTAACTGTCTAATGAACATATTACATTAGTTAGATTACTTAATGGAAAGATCAATTAAATATATCAATTAATACAATGAAAAGTATTTTTCTGTAAAATGTAATAATGCTTTTAAATTGCTGCCTGTATTATACAAAAAAGACAATTTGCTACTAATTGTAAATCTATACAAAGCAGATTATCTAAGATAAATTTCTAAAAAAATTGACCACAGAAACATAGAATGTTTGAAGTTAGTTATAAAATGCTAGCTTATATGTGCTGCAACACCAACTGCCACTACAAGGAAGAGTGATGAGTGATGGGTAGAAAAAGTTACTGTCCTGAAAAACAAATATTTCCTTTTCCTTCCTTCATTATGTGTTCAGATGTTAGAGATTTCCTAACTACATCTTCTGCTTCCACAGCTTTTTATTAGAATGGTGTGAAAAATGAGATATCTCTACTAGTCACTCAAGTCTTTTACATTAAATCAGAGACACAGGTAGATTTTTTCCTTTTCCTACACACAAACCTTTGAGTAATCACAAAAAAATTCAGAATGTTGAAACTTTCCTTCCTATATTTTTTCCAAATTCATTTCAAAAATGTAATTTTAAAACTTTACATTATTTATCCAAGAAACTGAGATGAAAATCACTAAGTACTGCATGAAAAATCATAAAAATAGATGAATCAATTATTTAACAGAATTAACCTGATGACAGCATTGGCTATCATACACTTTAATTTTTCAGATGCTTAGATGTATAATAGAATTTTCTTCTGAATTGTACAGACCAAATAGTTGATTGGATATACTGAAGTTCAAACATCATAGTAAATGGTCAGATATTTTAAGAGGTTGGCATGACCTACCTATAGAAAATTACAATGATGACCCAATTGGCTGGATCTACATCCTGTGTGAAAAGTATTGTTGTGATGCCCTCTTTGTGGAAAGATCTGTTCTAGCTGTGTTCACCACACTTATATCAGTGTCTGGACTGAACTCTTATGGGGACTGGCATTCTGCCAGCCTTGGCTAAAAACATTGTTATGTTAACACACCAGAGTTGCTAAGTATTAAGTGTCAAGGATGTTTAATTTTCAG
The DNA here is from genome assembly GCF_047511655.1 of Castor canadensis. NCBI lineage: Eukaryota > Metazoa > Chordata > Mammalia > Rodentia > Castoridae > Castor > Castor canadensis. The sequence continues at coordinate 45,960,970 of NC_133400.1, read as the reverse complement.
GGGCATTTTAGAGATTCACTGGTTATCTATATACTTTTAAAATTGTTCAGAAAGATGTGATACATTAATATGATGAACTGTTATCTAGGAGCAAGAGTAAAATATAAGTAAATGACCTTGGAAAAAGCTCGTGATTTTAATATATATTAGTGAGTGAATTGATATTGTTGTGATGTTAATTTTGTAGATTTCAGTAGAAAGGAAGATCAACCTGCATGCTATTGATATCAGCTCTTGTCAAAATGGTGATTTAAATAAAATGAAGCCTATGGTAGTATTAATTTGTATATTTTCCCTTGTTAGAAGTAATTTGAGAGAATCAATGCTGCATCATATTTATCAGTTTGCAGGTGTCTAGAAAACAGGTATGTTTTATTTTCATACTTGTATGTTTGTATCTATGTAGTAAATAAATGATAACAGCAACAGCACTACCAACAGGCTGCATTCCTATTGCCAAGCTTTTCACTGATTGGTTCTGTCTGGGAATGCATTTTATAAGCTTTCATTAAGAACAAATATTCTTAGGATTTTCTGCTGCCAGGTACCTTTAGAACCTGGATCCATACCATAAAACTTCTGAGTCATTGGCTTGTCTGCTAACATATATAGATCCTAGATCCCAGAACTATAAACAGGTAATTAAGAAATCTCTCTCATATAATAGGTGATGGGAAAACTTCCCTGGTCAAAAATGTGAGATATTGTAATTGGTTAATCTTATAACCTTTAATTTGCACTTATTTTTCCTTATAGCAAAGTATATCACCAATTTTAGTGAACTTTCTTTCATTTAATGTTGAATTTTACCAAACTGACAACTTGTACTCTGATGTAGATGTGACTTATCAAATGTGTGCATCTACATTTGAAGTCAGTTTATATTATTTCCTATAAAAACCCCAAGATTCACATAAGTACAAGTCCCATGCTGTGTCCATTTAGTATACAAAGTTTCAAAGAAAACTCTCTATGAGAGTATAACAATTCTTACAATAAAGTTTTTGTCATTTCCCCTTGTGGGCACTATTGTTCTTGGAGTCTCTAGGCCAATCAAAAGTATGTTCTGGTAACACAGACTTGTCACTGTCCTATGGGAAAACAGCGTTCAGTCTGACTAAATCAAATCCAGAGGGACTTGACAGGGAGGGGTGTGTGTAAAGATAGTGACCAAAAAATGTCTGATTCTGATAAGAGAAATAATACTCATATAACGCCATCAGGAAATGGAAAACAGTAAAGTCAGGTGTCTGAGTAGTGTAAGTGCCAAAATCATGAGGTTTTGTGCACTCTCCTCTTGAAGGAAGCCTCTAACCTCACAGATTGTCTGCCAAAAGACAATGCCAAGATACACAGACCCACAAGCGTAAATGTCACTCTAATGCTGTCCTCCTCACCCCTAGGGCACACATATGGGAGTCCTGAAATACATAGACACAGAGAGTCATTCAGAAAGTTTACTGAGAAGTGCACTTAAAATCAATGTGTATGGGATAAATGAAGCAGAGTTGTGTACAGGGTGACATGGTCACAGGTAAAATTTCAGTAACTCCATAGAGGATCTTTGGAATGGCCCACTGAGGTATCCTGTGTCTGTGCATCAAGTGATCCTAACTTTGTGTCACCATGGCAACATTGATTGGATTTGGTTTGTCCCCATGAAGAGAGTATGACATTGGTCTCAGTGTATTTCCTCAAACAAGGAAAATGACTTCAGAGGGACTTAGCAATAAGCTGTCAGATAGTAGTAGCCCTGGCAGTTGTAAGCACATATTTCATTTCTGAAAGGAGAGAGGGATGAAGACCAGTGATAAAGTATGCTGTACTGCAGGAGCCAAAATCCATAACACAGGGCAGGATGGGGGCCTTGTGACACTATACTCACAGGTTCAGTTATCCTAAGACAGAGCAGGTAGATAATTTGTTAGGGTGCATAGGTAACAGCTAAAATCAATCAACAGTCAACCAAAATAAATGGTTTCCTGGAAGTTCCAGTACCAGAGTCAAGATAGAAAATGGTTTGGAACTTGCACATGAAGAGTATGCTGTCATGAGAAGCTCAAAATAGCTGGTAGCAACACTAAGTTTTGTATTCGAACAATGGAAAAGATTGGCTGAGAGAAAGCACAGTTATTTCAGTCTGTAGGGTAGCAGTGATGAAGAGGAAGGCCTTTATAACAATTTGGCACTGGTTTTAGCTCAGGCTCTGTGACCAATATCTCTCATGAGCTCCAAGGATTTTGCTTTCTGCCTGTGTCTTTGTTTTGTTTTCCAGAGACTTTGTTACTACAACTGATGAGGTTTCAAAGAAGAGGTCTCTGAAAGGTAGGAGGCCTTTACCTGGACCATGGATAATGAATTTGTAATGTTGTCACTAAAAAGTATTTTAGGACACATCAAAGTACAGACTAAGAAAGTTAATTAGCAAAATAAAGAAAGGATAGTACCCAACCAAGAAATGGGCATGGGCACATGTAATAGCAGGTGTGATAGTGTAAAATTGGGTTGGGGGGGGTTGAGCCTAAATTGGACTAAGAATGAGTGTTTTGCTTTGTTCTGGGCACCTGGCACACCTAAACATTATCACTTGGGCTCAGGGACATCAAGGGTTGTTTGTTTATTAAATTTTGGTTAGTATAATACATATATCTGAGAATCAGTTTAAACAAAGGATGGGTTATACTAGATGTTATATTCAAGATAGGTGTCCTACCTTAAGATAATTTTTTTCCTTTGCATACTTTTATGATCCAAGGATTCACTTTATTACCAGGACAAGCCTGATTCTTTAAGATGTCCTGCTTAGTTTCCAGAGTATAATAATTATTTGGTCAAGCTAGCAAGGTGAGAAGGAGAAAACTGTCTTTTTTTTGCTACTTGGTCACCTTAGTGAGGGAATATGAAGCTTACAGAAAGTAGTGTCTGTGAGCTTTATATCAAGATAATCATTAATGACATATGAGAGTGGGAAGGTAATAAAGGGAAGTTAAGAAGGTGAATGTGGACATCCAAAATGGTGGCTAGGGCAGGGAATCAGAAATTCAAAGCTCTGTGACCCCAGAAACCTCCTTGAGACATTGGAGCTACCCTTGGATAATTCTGATTGCTCCTAGCCAAAATAATAACAACCATCATATTGGCACAGACAAAATTTAAAGATTGACTCTTAAGTCAGCATTCAATCTCACCTAAGAGCCACAAAAATCCTTCACTGCACAACCAGCAAAGTGTGTCTGGCGTCTGGCCCTGCTATAAATGTCCCCTGGCTATTTCTCCTTTTTTTTTTCCTTCACCCAACAAGCAGAAGACACAGCATCAATCAGAATCAAACTCGGTGACATCCTGGACCCTAGCTCATGGAAAGCCTCCCTACACTGCACTGCACTGTAAAAAGCAAACCATTTCTCCCTGCCAGCTTGCTCCAAAGTTGCTTGTGTGAACTTGCGAAAGAACAGGTGAGTATCACACACCACACATGACTCCCCTACCCAGCCCATGAAAATAATCCAGTGCAGCATGTGGAAAGACTGAACCCCTGCTCCATGCAAAACTGAAAAACATAAACAGTGAACTGTAATCTAATGCTTACAGTGGAGATGTAGGTGGAATGCTGAACGTGCCCCAGCAAACAGAGGTGGAGCAAGGAGCCAAACTCTCAGTGCCAAGCTCTCAGTGATCTAAGGTAGGTAAAGCAGCAAATGCTGAGAGTGGGAGCTGGGTGACATGTCAACCTCCCAGAGGAGCCACTGGTACCCATAAGAGATTGAGAGAGGCATAAAGGCTGAAAGCAGAGGTGAGGCATCAGGCCAACCTCCCAAAGCAGGGCAAGTGGTGAATTCTGGAGCTGATCTCTAGGACACAGTGCAGCATTCAAAACTGATTTGCCCCACCTTGCTGAGGGAGGAGCTGACCAAACAGACCTGCAGCTGAAGGGCAACCCAGCTGCTGTCTGGTGAAAACAGCTCTGACCATCCTGCACAAGCTGGCAGTCTTACCTCACCTCACAATTCCAACTAATCTTGTGGACAGAAAGAAACACATACTACTTACAAGCCAATCACCTGGTAAAACCACATCAGAGCTTCCACCTGTAGGCCAATACCAAAACTGGACACCTGAGGAAAAACTTCAGAACTTTTACCAAAAGACTGAACTTTCTGTGGTTTCTGAACCTAGTGATTTTATTGGGTTTCTTTTTTTTAAGTTTTACTTTTATTATTCCTGTAGTTATTAACTTCTCCATCACTGTTCTCTTATCACAATTCTTACCCTCTTCACTTTTCTTCCTTCTCCTGTGTTGCAATCCATTGTTCTCCCTCCCAACTACTCTTTCTGCCCTTTCTTACCCACTCTTTTCCCCATCTGCACCTCCCCTTTCTATCCTCCCAAATCTGTCACCACACTACCCCTCCCTCTTACACAATCACCACCCACTGACTAGACTACTGTACCAACTGCACACAACCCCAGACTCTTGCAATCCCTGACACAAGAACCCTCCACTACAACAACAGAAATACATCCTAACACACAAGGGCCACAAAACCTAGCAGCCCACATACCTGTTCTCCTACACACCCATCTCTTTTCCCATCACCCCTTTAGCACCACAATTGCCAGTTCCCCAAAGTCTATAACTAACCTAAAAACCATCAACTGCCCCAACTCTCACAGTTTATAAGTATTATCATGAAAGGGTTTTCTATATAATATGCAAACAACAGCTCTGGCATTGAACCTGTGAAATTGTTATTGTTATATTACACCTCCAGGACACAGACAGTAAGAGCACATCAACCTAGCTAACAACCAAGTCAGTCACAACATAAAAATTAAATCAGGGAAAGAAATTGGGAAATCAAAACCACCAAATAGCTTATCAAAACAGTTGCACAGCACCAAGTGGAGCTATGGGAAGAAGGGACGGAAACCACTCTCCTCAAAAAATAATTCAATACAGGATTCAGTAGGAAATGAAGAAAATGGATGCCCAGTTCCTGACCTCAACAAACCAATGATAAATGTCACTAAAGAGCCCAGAGACACCCACATAAAAACCCTCAAAGAAGAAATTTTGGAAGCTATCACCAAGAAATTCATGGAGAAGTCACTAGACATGGTTAACAAGAATGCACAAGATGCACTCAAGAAATTTCAAGACACTAAAAATAAAGAACACTAGAAGACACAGGAATAAATAAAGGAACTCACAAAGTACTTTAACAAATACCAAAGTGAAACAAAGGACACTATACAAAGGAAGATATATGAATTAAAGATGACAACACAAACCATAAATGAGGAATTGAACAAAGATACAGAAAACCTCACAAAAAAGAATCAAACAGAAATCCTGGAAACAAAAAGTCCTTTTAGTTCAACAAAAAACAGTGGAAGGCCACTCCAGCAACCTAGAACAACTGGAAGATGGAATCACAGAACTTGAAGATAAAATAGAAATTAAAGAAAAATCAGAAGAAATTTTAGTTAAACAACTCAAGAGCTGTGAAAAGAATATGCAAGAACTCAGTGATTCTATCAAAAGAGCAAACCTGAGAATTATGGGTAATGAAGAAGGAGAAGACGTGTAAGCCAAAGGGATATATAATATATTCCATAAAATAATAATAGAAAATTTCCCAGTTCTGGAGAAAGTTTTGCCCATTTAGGAAAAACAGGAAGCCTTCAGGATACCAAAGAGATTTGAACAAAATATAATTTCCCCATGGAGTATTATCATTAAAACAACAAGCACAGAGAATAGAGAAAGGATACTGAAAGCTGTAAGAGAGAAAAAACAAATAACATATAAAGGTTAAACCCATCAAAATAACAGCAGATTTCTCAAAAGAAATCTTAAAAGCAAGAAAGGCAATGAGTGAGTTATTTCAGGCACTGAATGAAAATAACTTCAGCCTTAGGATACTTTACCAAGCAAAACTATCACTCAAAATTGATGGAGAAATAAAAGTCTTCCATAATAAACAGAAACTAAAACAATATATGACCACCAAGCCACCACTATAGAAGACTCTACAAGGAATTCTGCACACAGAAGATGAAAGCAAGCAAAACCACAGGAGGACAGGAAATATCAAACCACAGGAGAAGAAAAGACAAGTAATCAGAGAGTAGCATTGATTCAGCTGCACCTAATCAAATACTTAAACAAAAAAAAAAAACAACTAAATGGAATCGCCCCACATATATCAATATTAACATTGAACATCAGTGGACCTAACTCCCCCATCAAATGACACTGTTTAGCAAACTAGATTAAAAAGGAAAATCAATAATCTACTGTTTACAAGAGACCCATCTTAATCACAGAAATAAACACTATCTTAGTGTGAAAGGCTGGAAGAAGATATACCAGCCAATGGCCCCTGAAAACAGACAGGAGTAGCAATAATCATATTAGACGAAGTAGACTTCAAAATTACATTGGTCAAACAAGATAAAGAGGGATACTTCATACTAATAAAAGGTGCAATACATCAAATGGGAATAACAACTATTAACCTATATGCACCAATGTCAGTGCACCATGCTCAGTCACAGGCAGTGAAATGGAGATGAGGATAGACAGGTGTGGATGTTTGTGGACATTCTCAAGCCCTGGTAGTGAAACGAAGGTTTGATAAACATATATGAGTGTTTGTGGACTTGGTCTGTTACACACAGTGAATTGAAGATGTGATAAACAAGTCTGGGTGTTTATGGATATGCTCTGTCACAGGCAGTGAAATGAAGATGAAGACTGGTCTTGTTTTTTATGAAAATAGAAACAGATAGTGTAACGAATGTAAGGATTGATTGGCATGTCTTGGTGTTATTGACAAGCTAAGCCACAGAAGATTAAATGAGGGTGACTATACACAGTGTTGATGTTTGTGTACATGGTCAATAATAGTGAAATGAACATGAGGATAGACAGGTTTGGGTGTTTTGGTACATGCTCAGTAAAATGCAGTGAAGTGGAGATGAGAATAGACAGGTCTGGGTATTTATGGATGTGCTCCATCACAGCAGGTGAAATGAAAATGAAGGTAGACAGATCTAGATGATCACAAACATACTGAGAGACAATGACACAATGAGATGAAGGTAAGGTGACACACATCTAGGTGTTTATGAATGTGCTCAGTCACAGACAATTAAGTGAGGATTAGCATATGGAATGTTGGTATTTATGTCCTTGACAATCACAGACTGAAATGAAGATGAGCATAGACAAATTGGATGTATATGTATATGTATATGGACCTGTTCAATCACAGGAAGTGTGTGAATTTAAGATGAAGATAGATAAATCCATGTTTTTATGGTGGTGCTCAGTCCCAGGCAGTGAAAGGAAGGTGAAAATAGACACATCTGGGTATTTATGGACATTCTCACTCAAAGAAAGTGAAGGGAAGGATATACAGTCATGGTGCATATGTACATATTCAGTCAAGATCAGTTATATACCTTGAAATGAACATGTAATAAACAGGTAGGGGGAGGGAAGGTTATGGACATGTTTGGGCACCTACAATGAAAGAAGTTATGATACATAGGTCTGGGTGTTGATGTGTGTGCTTAAACACAGGCAGAGAAATGAAGGTGAGTATAGACAGGGTTGGGTGTTTGTGTACATGCTCAGTCACATGGAGTGAAATTATGGTGAGAATAGACAAGTTCAGGTTATGGGTGTGCTCAGTGACAGAATATTAAATGATGGTGATCATAGACATTTTGGTGTTTTTGTACATGGTACATTATAGACAGTGAAATGAAGATGTGAACAGACAGGTTTGGTCTTTTTGAACAGGTTCATTTACACACAGTGAAACCAAAGTTTGATAGATAAAGTATGATTTTTTATAGACCTGCTCAGTCACAGGGAGTGAAATGAAGATGAGGCTAGACAGATGTGTGTTAATCAACTTGCTCAGGCAAGACAGTGAGTTGAAGAAGCAACAGACAGGTGAAATGAAGGTAAGGATAGAGAGGTCTGAGTGAAAATGGACATGGCTATTTACAGGCAGTGAAATGAAGATGGTGATAGACAGGACTGGATGTTTGTGGACATAGTAAAGGACATAGTAAAGGACATAGTAAGGTTAGACATATCTGGGCATTTATGGATATACTCAATCTTAGAGAGTGAAGTGAAGGCTAGTGTACACAGTCTTGTTGTTTTGTGCATGGTCAAATACATGTACAGACAGTAAAGCCAAATACATGTACAGACAGTAAAGCAAAGATGACAGACAGGTCAATCACAGACAGTAGAGCAAGGATGATCCAGGTCTGGGTGTTTATGGGCAACTCAGTCACACACAGTGAAGGGAAGGTGAGGATAGACAGCTCTGGGTGTTTAAGGATATGGTCAGTCACAGGCCTGTGTTTGATGGTGAGGACTGACTGGTCTGCATGTTTATAAATCTGCTCAGTCACAGACAGTGAAATGAAAACCTCCTCCAGTTAAGCCAGGCAGAGCCAGGGTGCAGTGGAGATGGTGATACAAAGCACAGCTTGCTTTAAAAACATGAAGAGTCTCTGAGCAGCCATTGAGGGGGAAGGAACTGCGGGTGTGTTTGTGTGTGGTGTGTGTGCGTGCGTGCTTGTGTGTGGTGTGTGTGCATGCGTGTGTGTGGTGTGTGTGTGTGCGTGCGTGTGTGTGTGTGTGCGCGCGCACTCGGGCATGTGGACAAGGAGGTGGGGGCAGCCGAGTTACAGTCCCAACTCCTTGGACTCCATTTGCTATTCTTTTCTTTCATACTCAGAAGTAAATCAGGCAGACTCTGAATTTCAGAATTTCAGATGTTGAAAATGATATTTCAATTAATTTATTTTTCTTGAAAATCAAGGAAAGAACTCAGTTCTCAAACTAGACAGCTAGAAACCAGAACCAAGGTACTGAGTGTGAACTTTTTTCCCATATTCTTTATTTTTTCTTAAGTACTATGATATGACCCATGGTTTTGTACTTGTTAAGCAAGTGGTGTACTACTTTTTATCTGACCCCAGGACTTTTGTTTTTGAGATAGGTTCTTATTAACTTTTGCCTGGACTGGTCTTGAACTGAAAATTCTTCTGCTTCTGTCTCTCAAGTAACTGGGATTACAGGCATGTACCACTATGCCTGGATTCCATAATTATTTTTGCCTCTCAGGTTTTGTTACAACTATTATCACAATACTGTCAAAAGAGACACACTGAGTAAAAGGAGCAAAATAAAATAAATTATAGGCTCTCAAATGCCTAACCTAAATGACCAAGAAAAGACAGCTTCTTCAAAAAATACTGCTGGGAAAACTGGATATCCACATGTAGAAGATTGAAATTAAATGCCTGTCTTTCACCATGTACCAAAATCAACTCAAGGTGGATTAAAGACCTTGATATAAGGACTTAAGCCTTCAAACAACTCCAAGAAGCAGTAGGAAATACACTGGAACACACAGGTATAGGGAAGAACTTCCTAAACTGAACTCAAAGGGCTCAGCATCTAAGAGAAATGAACAGTTGAGACTGTGTCAAACTAAAGACCTTCTGCAAAGCAAAGAAAACTGTCATCAGACTCAAGAGACAGTCCACAGAATCTTTGCCAGCTACTCATCTGATAAGGGACTAATATTCAGAATCTACAGGGAACTAAAAAAACTCACCCCCCAAAGAATTAACACCCCAATGAAGAAATGGGCACATGAATTAAACAGGGAATTCTCAAAGGAAGGGGTACATAGGGCCAGTAAATACATGAAGAAGTGTTCAGCTTCCCTGGTTATAAAAGAGATGCAAATCAAAACAGCATTTAGATTTCATCTCACCCCAAGTTAAAATGGTCACAATCAAGGATAATAACAACAACAAAGGGTGTGGTGAAACAAGAACCCTTATACACTGATGGAGGAAATACAAGTTAGTACAATCACTACAGAAAGCAGTATGGAGATTCCTCAAAAAAACTAGAGCTAGAACAGCCATTTGATCCAGTGATACTTCTCCTGGGCATCTACCCTAAAGAATATAATATAGAATACAGTAAAGACACTCATACACCAATGTTCATTGCAGCACATGCACAGGAAATCAATGCGAACCAACTCCCTATATAGCTATCCTTATCTCAACTAGCAAAAACCCTTGGTCCTTCCTATTATTGCTTATACTCTCTCTTCAACAAAATTAGAGATGAGGGCAAAATAGTTTCTGCCAGGTAATGAGGTGGTGGGGGGGGAAAGAGGGGGTAAGGGAGGGAGTGGGGGGAGGGGGGTGAAGTGACCCAAACATTGTATGCACATATGAATAAAGTAAAAATTAAAAGAAATAAAGAAACAGACTAAAATAAATACTGTGTGCACCCCCAAATTCAGATTTAAGTTTCTGTTTATACTACCATGCATTACTTGTTGAAAGACTGAAAATTAACTGCAGAGTAAAAAATGAAGAAAATAATTGTAATCTGTTCATAAATATGGGATAAAAATATAGAGGTAGCTTTGAACCTGGGAACCATTGCTGCATGTTCTGGATTTCATTCCAAGCAACAACTTTTAAGAAAGGGCAAAACAACTTGTATGTACAAAAGTTTTTCTTCAGATTCCTCTAAAATGTGTAATGAGAAAAATAACTATTATGGAACTATGAAATTGCTTACATGACACAATGTGACAACCATAATGATTTTTTAATATCATGTTTGTTGGTGGAGGCTAAAGCCTAGTTTTGCAAAGTTTGTAAAATGTATATCACAAATTTAAGAGAGTACTTATGAGGTTCTTGGCTGAGATTCAGATACTTTAATTTCTGTTTTCAAAATGCTATGAATTATGATATAGTCATTAAAATTCTGGAAAGAAAACAGACTTCAACAAATGCTTTAAGAAGCACCACCATACCTTGTGAGCACTCAGGGCAGGTCTTAGCATTAACCTGCTCAGGAGCAGCTCTTGTGCAGGTCACATATAATGCTCCATTTCTCTGGCCACTAGAGAGCTATGTAGAACTCACTAATGCTTCAGTTACTTGTTAGAATGAAGTGTACCTGTCCACGTCCTAGGACATCCTACTTCTCACTCATAAACCTCAGTGGGAACACATTTAGTAAAATAGTGAGGCCCAAATATTTTCTCCATTTATTAGCTCCATGTTGTTAATTTCCAAATCTCAGGAATTGATAAAAAAATCTTTCAAAATTGATGTCATCTATTTTGTCATTTATAATTTTTGCTACTTGTGTTTTGGGGATCATACTCAAAAAATTATCTGCTCAGTGTTATGTTCTTAAGCATTTCCCTGTTTTGATAATAGTTTTATGGTTCATGGTCTTACATTTAAGTCTTTAATCCACTTTATGTTATTTTGGGGTATGGTAAGCGATATTTTCATTTTTTTACATATGAATATCCACTTTCCCAGCACCATTTATTGAGGAAACTATCCTTTCCCTTTGTGTATTGTTGGCATCTTTGAAAAAGTAAGTTGGCTTCCATATGAGTGTATACATCTATGCTTTCCATTGTGTTCCAATAATTTCTGTATGTTTGTCAGCATCAGGCTGTTTTAGTTATTTTAACTGTGTTTCATATATTTTAAGTTGGGGAGTATAATACATCTAGCTTTATTCTTTTTGTGGAGAATTCCTTTTGCCACTCAGTTTTGGAGGGATACCATATAAATTTTAGAATTTTTTTCTACTTGGGAAAAGAATGACATTGAAATTTTGATAGGAAATGCATGAATCTATAGATTGCTTGAGATATTAGAATATTTTAAAGAAAAGAAATTGGTATGTTGAAGAGCCTTCTGCACTCCAAGGTTTATGGAAGTACTGTTCCCATGAGGGAATATAGAGAACAAAACTATATGCCCATTAGTGAGTGAATGGATAAAGAAAATCACACACACACACACACACACACACACACACACACACACACACACACACACACTGGAATACCATTAAACCATAAAAAAGATGAAATCCTATAACTTGAGACAACTTGGATCATTATGTTAACTGAAACAAGCCAGGCTCAAAAAGACAAATATCACCTGATCTCATTCAATGTGAAATCTAAAATGGTTCATCTTATAAAAGCTGATGTTCTAATAGCAGTTACCAGGACATCGAGGGAATAGAAGAAGGATGTAAAGTGTTTAGTAAAAGGATATGATATAACAGCTGAATAGGTAGAATTTCTACTTTCAATTACCCATTAGAGTGAATATAATTAATGACAATGTATTGTATATCTCAAAATAGATAGAAAATAGGATTTTGAATATACTCATCAAAAAGAGATATTAAAAGTTTAAGGTTATGCATTTGCTAATTACCCTGATTTGATCATTGTACAATGTACATATGAGTTGAATCAATGCATTTTACCCCACAAACATACACTATTCTTATGTATCAGTAAAAATAAAAGTAATAGACTGTACTAAGCGTAGATCTTTAGCCAACCACCAACAGCAATACTCAAGTTGTCCCCAGAGGAGAATCATGGGCTACCCCATACACAACTGGAAATCAGGAATGAGCAAATCTGGACAGCCAGACAGAACTCTGAGGACCACAGATTTGAGGAAAACACCTAAGCTCTGCAAAAGCTGAGGTGATATACACTATCCTCATCAGCAAGGAAGAAATACTGATTTTCTTTTCTTCTCTATTCTTTTTTTTATATTTTTCTTTTCCCTAACTGTATTGTCTTTCACTATAATAGTCTCTCATGTATTATTATGCCTTCACCATATGAATTTCCCCTCCTTTTCTCTATCTTCCTTAATCTTTCTTCCTGCTCTAACCACCTTCTTTTTTTGGCAGTAATGGGGATCTAACTCAGAACAATTGAGAAGCACCCCCAGCTCTTCTTTTCACTACTTAATTTTTAATGTCTATACCTTTAATAACTTTTAAACTTCTGGTTTCACTGGGAGAGTCATCTATAATGACATTTGGAAAAGAGTTGATGATCCCAATTGTCTTTACCATGTTTAAATATTTGGTTTTATTTTAAACTGATGATTTCATTATTGTTGTCTTCTTTCTCTCCTATGAGTGGTAGTGAGAGTTCCTAACTACACTGAGGTATATCCCCAGTCCAGTGTTGACAAACTGCACCACAACCATGTCACTACACAGACCTGCCTGAACATTAAGAACACTTCATATGAAAGACTACAGGTGATTTAAATCACAAACCAAAAACTTGGCCTCCAATGCACAAATCCAAATGCAGAAACACAAGAAAAATGAACATACAAGGAGACATGACTTCTTCAAAACTAAACAAACTAATGATAATGAAGTGGATGAAATCCCAAAGAATTCAAAATAATGATTATAGCAATAATTAATGAAATTGGAGAGGAAGTGAATAAATACTGAATGAATTCTAATACAATGAAAACAAAAATCATGAGAGTTATAAGTAAGATAATTCAGGATATGAAAGAGAAATTCTGTAAATATGGAAGTCCTGAAAAAATCAAATTGAAATTCTGGAAATGAAAAACTTAATAAGTCAAATAAAAAACTCAGTTGAGGACTAGAGGTATGGCTCAAGCAGTAGAGTGCCTGCTTTGTAAGTGCAAAGCCCTGAGTTCAAACCTAGTCCCAGCAAAAAATAAAAATGAATAAATAAACACCCTAGTTGAAAGCCTTGTTAATAGGCTGTATCAGAAAGATAGAGTTTTAAGGCTTGAATACAAAGTAGATATATTAGGACATTCAAATAAAGAAAAAGAAAATAAAGAACTATGAACAGGACATGCAAGACCTCTGGGTCACCATTAATCTATAAATCATGAGAACAGAAGAAGGACAATAAGTGCAAGTTGAAGATGTAGAAAAAACTTTTAATAAAACAATAGTAGAAAACTTCTCAATCTTGATAAAAAAGGTGATCATCCAGGTAGGGGAGTGTTTTTGAACATCAAACAAAGAATCATTTAAAGGAATATTATAGTTAAAACATTAGATATATAGAATAAGGAAAGAAAACTGAAATCTTTAAGGCAGACATGCCATGTCACAAATAAAGGGAAATTAATCAGAATTACATATACCTAAATGACAACATTAAGGTCAAGGAGGGAATTAAGAAAATGCAAGTCAAAATAACATTGAGACTCCATCTTTGTCAGAATGGCTGTCACCAAGAAAACAAACAGCAGCAAGTGCTGGTGAGGATGTGTGGAAAAAAGAACTGCTATATTCTATAGGTAGGAATGTAAACAACTAATGCCAATATCGAAATCATTGTGGAGGTTCCTTAAAAAACTAAAAATAGACCTACATTGGGTTCAAATCACAGCCACAAAATCATGCCTTATAAGTGCCCCATAAATCAACACAGAGGACAGATACCTGCATACCATGTTTATTGCAGCTCTTTCCACAATAGATAAATTGGAAATAGCTGAGATGCAAAACAACTGATAAATGGATAAAGAAAATATGGTACATGTACTATGGATTATTACTTAGTCAAAGAGAAAAATGAAATTATGTCATTTGCAGGATAATGGATGAATATCATGCTGAGTTAGATGAAATGACCTCAAAAGGCTAAATACTGCATATCCTCACACACTGTGGAACCTATACCTAAAAATGATGATGAGGATTATGATGGTGATAATGGGACACAAATGTGTACAGGGGCTGATCTAAGTAGGGAAGTGGAAGTGAAGAGAGGAGAAGGAAAGGATCCTGAGAAGTTAAGAGGATTGAAGTACATTATACATATACATATGAAGACAGCACAATGAAACCCAACAAACACTGCTTTAAAAGGAGGGAGAAGGGAGTAAGTAGAAACATAATGGAGGGGTGAATTTGTTCAAATTATACTGCATGAATTATCACAATGAAATCCCCTTATATCATTAATATATCCTAATTCAAAAACAAAATAAAAATGAAAGAATAACAAAGAGGATTAATTTGATCACGCAAATATAGAAATACCACAATGAAACCTCATTTAACTATTAATATGTTCTTAGAGAAACAATAATAAAAAGTAAATGCTGAAAAGAACACTGTTTTACTTCTGAGGCCAAATTTCTTTTCTTTCTATTTTTTCTTTTTGTCAGTACTGGGATTTGAACTAGGGCCCTTCTCAGGAGATCTACCACTTCAGCCATGCCCCTAGTTCTTTTTTGCATATTTCTTTTTCAAATAAGGTCTCAATATTTGTAGTTTTTAAAATAATAAAAATGGGATCAGATTCTGAATTGATTTTAAATCATTCTGAAGCCGAATATGATAGAAATGATGTAGAGGAACAAAATTTCCTCTGCCATTCTCATAATTCTCTGAATTTAGAAACAACTAGAAAAAGTTTAAAAATTTGAAAAGTTATATTACCTTCAAGATCTTTAAATCTATTTTATTTTACTGTTAAGAAATTTGAGCCCCCTATTACAGGGATGGGAGGAGGTAGGGATAAAGAAAACAGTGGAGGGGGTTAAATCAAGTATGATATATTTGATACATTGTAAGAACTTTTGTAAATACCACAATGTACCCCTACACAACACAACAATAAATAGTTATTAAAAAAAAGAAAAATGATAAAGAAAAATAAATTTGAGCCGGCATGGTGGCTCACACCTACCTACCTACCTGGGAGGCAAATCAGGAGGATCATGGTTCAAGGCAAGGTCAGTCCTGGAGACCCCTTCCTGACCAGTAAAAAAAAATGTTGGGCATGGTGGACTGTGCCAGTCATCCCAGTTAAGTGACAAGCATAAATAGCAATGGAGCTGGCCTGGGCATAAAGGCAAGACTCTGTTAGAAAATTTCTAAAGCAAAAAGGACTGGAGGTATGGCTCAAGTCAGAGAACCTGCACAGCAAATGCAAGCCCCAGAGTTCAAACCTCAGTACTGCCAAAAAAAAAAACCCCACAACAAAACAGATTTCCAACAAAATATTCAAATACTAAGATATTTTAAATATTATGTTGAAAGTCCTCTTTTATTTAAAATTGATGAATAAATTATTTATGCTAATGACATTTTAAAATGATCCTTAGAATTATAAATAATAATATTAGCATTATTAAAATGATGATGGTAGACAGTTCATTCACTGAACAAACACTTCTCATATTTTCTTTTTTATTTATTTATTCTTATTTCTTTTATTCATATGTGCATACAATGATTACGTCATTACTTTCCCCTTCACCCCACCACCTCCCTTTCCCCTCACCCCCTCTTTCCCACCTCCAACCCCTCTCTTCCAAGCATGAACTGTTTTGCCCTTATCTCTAATTTTGTTGAAGAGAGAGTATGAACATTAATAAGGAGGACCAGGGGTTTTTAGCTATCCTTACCTAGTTGAGGTAAGGATAGCTATATAGGGAGATTCCTAGTATTGCTCCCATGTACATATGTGTTACTTTCTAAATTGATTCTTCTTGAACTAACCTTTTCTCTAGTTCCTACTCCCCTTCTCTTATTGGCCTCTGTTGCTTTAAAGTTTCTGCATTAGTTCCTTTGCATTGACGACATCAAATGAAATGCATATGAATCCTTGTTACCCCTGGTCACAAGGCTTGAATTTGGGTCTGAATGCTCAGTCACATTAAGAGAAAAATGGCATAACAAATAAATAAGTGAAAAATGAATTTATTTACAGTTTATGGGGAAAAACGATGAAGAAATTGTCCGTCTTCACCTTACCCATATGAGTATGATGCATTATAGAAAAGATGAAATAAAGGCCAGGAAATACACATGGCAAGATGAAACCTCCAGATGTGTTTTTGCTCAGAGTTGTAGGGATGTATACCTTCACCCCAAAACTGGTATTTCCTGGAGGAATCCTAATTCCTGGGATTACAAAATCTCTGTCTATTTCACATTAACAAATAGAAATCTTAACTCTAGAAAAGATCATAACTCACAAAAACACACATTATAAAAATCAGGGAACTGATAGCAGCATTTGTGTCATGATATTCTGTTTTATCACCACACTTCCAGGTAGAACCCCTTTTGCCCTCTTGTTTTCTGATTTTGTTGAAAGGGTAATATGAAAGACATAACATTTTTGCTAGTTTGAGATAAAGATAGCTATACAGAGAGATTCCTAGCATTGCTTCTATGCACATTCCAACCCACAATGGTTCATCTCTACCAGACCTTTTCACTACTTCCTTGACACCTAACCATAGTGGCATCGGCCAGTTTAAAATTACTGTATTTGCTCCTCTACAGTAAGCACATCAAACACATTCAAGTTTTACATTTCTTTCCCCTTCCCTATTCCTCTCATGTGCATTCTCCCCTTTGTGTGTGACCCAATAATATTACTGCATTTGTGTTAGGTCTATAATCTGCATATACGGGAGAACATATGATTTTTGGCTTTCTAAGCCTGACAACTTCGCTTAAGATGATCTCCAGTTCCATCCTTTTACTTGTGAATGACAAAATTTCATCCTTATTTGTGGCTGAATAAAATTCCATTGTGATAAATACCACATTTTCTTAATCCGTTCATTGGTAGTGGGGCATTTTGGCTGCTTCCATAGCTTGGCTATTGTAAATTGTGCTGTAATAAACATGGATGTGCTGGTGCCTTTGTAATGACCTGAGGCACATTCATTTAGATATATCCTTGGGAATAGTCTTCCTGGATCATATGGCAGATCTTTGTTAAGTTTTTTAAGAAAACTCCATATTGCTTTCCAAAGTGGTTGTACTACATTACATTCCCACCAGCAGTTTTATGAAGGTTCATTTTCTATGCATCCTCATCAACATTTGTTGTTGGTGGTGTTCTTGATGATAGACTTTCAAATAGCAGTGAGGTGGAATCTTAGTGTGGTTTTTATTTGCATTTTCTTTATGGCCAGGGATAGTGAGCATTTTTTCATTTTTTTTTTTTTGGTCATTTAGACTTCTTCCTTTGAAAAAGTTCTGTTTACTTCAGTTGCCCACTTCTTTATTGATTCATTGTTTTTGGGGAGTTTAGTTTTCTGAGCTCCATGTATATTCTGGTTGACAGTCCCTTGTCTGATGTATTGCTAACAAAGATTTTCACCCATTTTTATGGGAGGGGAGTGTCTTCAGTTTAGAGACCATTTCTTTTGTTGTGCAGAATCTTTTTAATTTCATGTAGCTCCATTTGTCCATCCTTTCTCTTAGTTGTTGAGCCACTTTTGAGTTCTACTGAAGAAGTCCTTTCCTATACCCATTTCTTCCAGAGTTTTCCCTGCTTTTTCCAGTACTAAGTGCAAGGTTTTGGGTCTGATATTAAAGTCCTTAATCCACTTTGAGTTTATACTAGTGCAGGGTGATAGACATGGGTCTAGTTTCAGATTTCTACAGCCTGATAACCATTTTTCCAACCAAAATTTGTTAAAGAGGCTGTGTTTTCTCCATATGTTTTTGGTGCTTTTGTAAAAATAAGGTGGGTCTAGCTGTGTGGGTTCATATGTGGGTCCTCTATTCTATTCCATTGGTCTTCATATCTGTTTTTGTGCCACTAACATGCTGTTTTTATTGCTCTGTAGTATAGTTTGAAGTTAGTATTGTGATACCTACTGCATTACTCTTTTTGCTAAGTATTACCTTGGCTATTTGTGGTTTTTTTGTATTCCCAAATGAACTTTAGGGTAGATTTTTCAGTCTCTGTAATGAATGTCATTGGGATTTTGATGGGAATTTTGTTAAACATGTAGATTGCTCTCGGTAGTGCAGCCATTTTTACTATGTTGATTCTGCCAATCTCTAAGCATGGGAGATCTTTCCACCATCTGTACTCCTCTTTAATCTCTTTCTTCAGTGATTTGTAGTTCTCCTTCTAGAGGTCATTTACATCCTTTGTTAAGTTTATTTTTAGGTATTCGATTTTTTTGAGGTTATCTTACATGGAATTTTTTCCTATATTCTTTTATCAATTTGTTCATTGTTGGTGGATACTGATTTTTGTAAATTTTGTATCCTGCTACATTGCTGAAGGTGTTAATGCTGTTTAGGAGTTTTGGGTGGAGTTTTATTGGGTCTTTGAGGTATAGGATCATGTTGTCTGCAAATGGGGTACTTTGACTTTTTTTTTTAACCTATTTGTATTCCTTTTATTTCTTCTTTAGCCTTATTGCTCTAGCTAGGAATTCCAGGTCTACATTGAATAGGTGTGGGGAGAATGGGCATTCTTGTCTTATTTCTGCGTTTAGGGGAAATGGTTTTAGTTTTCTCCATTAAGTATGATGTTCCCTATAGGTTTGTCACATATAGCTTTTATAATGTTGAGGCACATTCCCTTTATTCCTATTTTCTTAGAGTTTTTATCATGAAATGGTGTTAAATTTTATGGAAGGCTTTCTCTGCATCTATTGAGATGATCAAGAGTTTTTTTGTCTTTGCTTCTATTAATATGCTTTATTACATTTTTTGACTTGTATAAGTTGAACCATCCCTGAATCTCTGGAATGAAGCCAACTTGGTCATGGTGAATAATCTTTCTGATATGTTGTTGAATTTGGTTTGCCAGTATTTCGTGGAGGATTTTTGCATGGATGTTCATTAAGGAAATTGGCCTGCAGTTCTCCTTTTTGGATGTGTCCTTGTTCAGTTTTGGGATGGGTGTAAAACTGGCTTCATAGAATGAGTTAGGCAGTGTTCCTTCCCTTTCTATTTCATAGAAAAGTTTAAGAAGTCTTGGTATTAGTTCCTCCTTAAAGGTTTGATAGAATTCATCAGAGAATAGAGCAGGTCCTGGACTTTTCTTTTCTGGGAGGCTCATTATTGCTGCTTCAACTTCATTATGTGTTATATATTTGTTTATGTGTTTAATACCCTCAGGTTCAGTTTTGAAATGTCATAAGTGTCTCTAAATTTTTCTATTCCTTCATGATTTTCCAATTTATTGTAATGTATGTTCTGAAAGTAGTCTCTGATGATTCCCTGGATTTCCTTGGTGTTTGTTGCTATCTTCCCTTTTTTTCTGACTTTTACTCATTTGGGTCTTTTCCCTCCTAATTTTAGTCAGATTTGCCAGGTGTTTGTCAATCTTTCTTTATTTTTTCAAAGAACCAGCTTTCTGTTTTGTTGATTATTTATATGCTTTCTTTTTTTGTCTCTATTTCATTAATTTCATCCCTTATTTTTATTATTCAACCTATCAAAACAGGACAGGTAGTGCATCCCAGAGCTGTTCTTCTGGGACAGAGGGCAGTATTCAAAACTGAATTGTCCCACCTTGCTTGGGGAGGAGCTGACCAAACAGAGTTGCAGCCACAAGGCAACTCAG